>NW_008583758.1:0-8123 GCF_000691845.1 Merops nubicus | reverse complement strand
CCGAGGGTGGCTGTCCAGCCCCCCACCCCCGCCTGGGCGGGCACCGGGGGCTGCCCCGACCCAGGGGCAGGACCTTGAACGACTTGTGGTGGTTTTCCTGTACAGCCTGGCTGCAGGGACTGCCAGAAAGGTTGTTCCTTATAGGGTCACAATCATCACCAGAAAGGGGCAAAGCCCTACAGGGGAGGCTGCAGGCTGTCCCGAGGGACTCCCCTTTCTGTATGGGCAGAAGCTGCCCAAGCTGCTGTCCTCAACTCCCCCCTCACACCCCGTGGGACTGACATGACCTTCTGTGGGTGCTACTCATTCAGGCACCATCTGTGCCCACATTTGGGCTCCAGTTCAGTTTGCAAACTGTTTTTACTCTGGCTCCACTCCTTTCCTGGGTAGGGAAACTGGAGCTGCACACCCAGCACGCTCCAGCCCTGGTGGGGAGGTGGGCAGAGGACCACGGCCACACATGGGTCAGTCCCACCACCAGCCATCCCCATCTGGGTGAGGAGCACTTACACTGGCATGGGAGCTCTGGGGGGGTGCCAGCTCTGTTCCTCACAGAAGGACTGTGGGGAGCCCTGGCAGCAGAGCCCCATGGCTCAGAGCTGGAGGGGCTCTCCTCTGTCCATGTGACGAGACCCCAGAGCAGCGTGTTGCTGGTGTCTTCCTAGCTAAGCTGTGAGCCTTGGCTTGCAAGGTCCTCTTGGAACAGACTCCAGCAAAGCCTCTGTGACAGTGTTTGTCTCAATGCTCATGTTCCAATTGCATTTATACAGGAGTCTGTCGAGAGGATCTCTGATATGACTGCAATGCTCTTTGTGAGGTATTTTTAAGGAACATTAAGAAGAATTCTCATGGAGGTGAAGGAACACACTGCCTTCATTCCTTCCATTTCCGTGTGTGCAGTCACAAGGAAGAGAGGGGTGGCTGGTGTTGGCTGGAGGAGAAATCCCAGCTGGGTAGTGATCATCTGCTGGGAGGGACTGAGGGGCCATCCTGCATTGGTGGGAAACAGGGTCAGGTGTGTGCAGGGTGTACAGCACAGTGAGAAAGAAAACAAGGGATGTACCCCAGAACTTGAGAACTGTATGAGGATTAGACATTAGGCTGGAAAAACATCTGATCTCAAAGGAGCACCACGGCCTGTGCTGTGTGGATTCTGTCGGACAAACCTGGCGGGGAAAGAAGAGCTCCTTTCAGCTGACCCTGGTGCACATGGCACTGCACATATGTCCCTGTTTGCCTGATAAAAACCCAATTTAGTACTTCATTTTATGCAGAGTTCTCCTAAAAATCTTTCATCTTGTCCCAACATGCTCTCCTCTGAGAAGACCAAGCTCAAATGTCCATGTGAAGAGTGTACACCCCTGCTTCTCCCTCGGCTCCTACATTTTATAGTACAGATACTGAAGGGGAAGTCTTTGCTAGCTGCGTGCCACCAGCTCGCCCACTGGCACCAACAGAGGAAGCACAGCAGCCTCCTGCTTCTCAGGGCACCCTCCCTTCAGCCTTCTGATTTGCCACCAGCCAGCACGTGGAGGAGGAGGAGGAGGAGGAGGAGGAGGGCGACGCGGCGGAGCGGGAGGGCGGCTTGGAGGAGGAGTCCAGCTCCTTGTGGCAGAGCTGCTTGGTTGGTGACTGTGCAGGGTCTTGCCTGGTGGATCCTGCTCTGCACTAGGCCCTGAGATAAGACTCTAAAATGATCTCAGTCCCTTGGTGCTTTTTGAGGAATGGCAGGTTGGTGGGTGGGTTGACTCGTCGATTGGGGGATTGATATTTTTTGGAACATGTTGGCTCTCGTTGCTGATTTTTAGCAGTTAGGGAAGTGAGGTGCTGTACCTTACTGCATGTATCAAACACAACCGTACAAAGCTTTTGTAAGCACTGCAGGAACTGCCTAAAGCACCAGCTCATAGAAACTGGGAAGATGCGTGGCTGAAGGGTCGCTCTAAATTACCCCGTTCTTTTTGGTTCTCCCTAGTATCTAGTGACAGCCACTGCATGGAGAGGATACAGCTCAGTGCAGAGGTTTAGTCAGCGTGGCACAGGTGACCCTGTGCAATCCTCCACTTCATACCCTTCTTATGGCACTAACAGCCGTCAAGACTCATGGGTTGCTCTCACTTTCCTCTGGAAACAGGTGCCTCTATGAACTTAACCCAGAGCAGATCATCCTGGAATAAAACCTCAGACAGAGGACATGCAGTCCCCAAGGAGAGGAGTCCTAGGAACTTTTCAGTTGGAAGAGACCTTTAAGATCATCGTGTCCAACCATTAACCCAGCACTGTCAAGTCCACCAATAAACCACGTCCTCAGCACCACGTCTCCACAGCTTTTAAACTCCTGCAAGGATGAGGATTCCACCATTGCCCTGGTCAGCCTTGACAACACTTAACAACCCTTTTAGTCAAGAAATTGTTCCTCAGGTCCCTCCCAAACCTCCCCTGGCACACATCCTCTTGTCAAATCACTTGCTCCTTGGTAGAAGAGACTGACCCCCACTTGATTACAGTCTCCTTTCACAGAGTTGCCCAAGACCATATCCAGAAAGCTTTTGCATATCTCCAAGGATGGAAACTCCACAACCTCCCCAAGGCAACATGTGCCAGTTCTTGGTTACACTCACAGTAGGAAGAATGTTTCCTGATGTTCAGAAGAAACTTCCTGTGTTTCAGTTTGCGCCCGTTGCTTCTGATCCTGTGACTGGACACCACTTGAAAGATCCTGTCTCCTTCATCTTCATTCCACCCATGAGATATTTGTACACGTTGGCGAGATTCCCCTGAGCCTTCTCCAGGCTGGGCTGTCTCAGCTCCCTCAGACTCTGAATCATAGAATCACAGAATCACAGAATGTCTGGGCTGGAAGGGACCTCCAAAGGTCATCTAGTCCAACCCCCCTGCCATATGCAGGGACATCTCCAACTAGATCAAGCTGCTCAGAGCCTCATCCAGCCTGATCTTGAATGTCCCCAGGGATGGG
The DNA here is from genome assembly GCF_000691845.1 of Merops nubicus. Classification (NCBI taxonomy): domain Eukaryota; kingdom Metazoa; phylum Chordata; class Aves; order Coraciiformes; family Meropidae; genus Merops; species Merops nubicus. The sequence goes on along the minus strand of NW_008583758.1, from coordinate 5,146 downwards.
GCCTCCACCACCTCTCTGGGCAGCCTGTTCCAGTGGTCTGTCACCTCATACTGAAGAACTTTAAAACAGATGCTCCAGTCCCTTCAGCATCTGAGTTGTCCTTTGCTGGACTCTCTCCAGTATGTCCATGTCTCTCTGGTACTAGGGAGCCCAGAAATGGACACAGAACTCACTACAGGACTCAGATCTCCAGGCTCAGCCTGGACGCTGTTCCTCCCTCAGATGAAATCTCTGCTGCCTTGTTTTGCTGGATTTCTGCCTCAGCAGCTGTTTAGCTCTGAGCAGGTGCCAAAGTGTGGGTGATTTTTTTCAAACTATTATCACCTCTTCCTATAATCAATAAAAATTTAAATGAGAAGACCTTGGCTGATTCTTTGAATTCTATTACAAGCATACACCAGCATTTACAAGCCTGTAAAATTAAGCATTTTAGGCCATGACCACATAACGTTTGCAAGATGCTTTGTATTTTTTTTTTCTGTTGATGTGATTTGTGTGTTTTTAAACACTCCACTTGCAGTTTTCTGTATCATTTCACAGACAGTGTGCGTGCTGCCCCAGCTGTGTTACTGACAGCCCTGCCTGGTTTGTGTCACTGCTTTGGGCTGTAACCGTTATAATTCCTGCTAAAAAACATCATTCTCTACCATATTTTTCTATTTCACAGTTATATAGGAAGTCTCTAAACTGCCACGTGTGTGTTGTTCACTGTTTAACCCCAGCTGGCCGCTGAGCCCCACGCAGCCACTCGCTCACTTGCCCTGGCGGGATGGGGAGGAGAATCTTGAGGGGTTAAATAAAGAAAACTTACGGGCTGAGATAACAACAGTTTATTTATTGAACTAAATCAATTATGAAAATTGTAATGAAACGGATAATACCAAAACCAGTGTGGAATAAAACCCAAGATAAACAAGTGATGCAAAGAAAATCCTATTGCTCACCACCAACCGTTGGATGGTGGCCAGCCCGTTCCTAAGTAGCATTTCCCTTTCCCCCTGGTTTATACACTGGCCATGGTGTCAGTGACATCGTATGGCTCTGTCAGCTGGGGCTCTCTGTGTCCCCTCCCAGCTCCTTCTGCACCTTCATCCTCCTCTGGCAGGACACCACAAGAAGCTGAAGAGCCCTTGATGTAGTGTAAGCCCTGCGCAGCAACTGCTAAAGCATCCCTGTGGTATCAACGTTTTTCTCAACCCAAACAGCAGAACTTTTCTAGGAAGAAAATTGTCCCCATCCAAGCCAAGACAGGCACACTTCATAACACAGAACCAATGTGGCCAATAGGTAACTCTGACTTCCTATGTCCACACAGTCAGTGGAAGAGTCGTGCTGTGCATGCAGTGGAGGTTTTCATGCTGTATAGGAAAAAAATATGTAAATATAACAATCAACTCCAATGTAACAACTAAAATAACTTTTAATTGTTTTCCCTTCACTTATATTTTCTGCTTGGCTGACTCTGCTTATGGCTCCTGGAAAGGCCAGCTCATCAGTTTTTGTTGTTAATCAAGAGCAGTAATTGTGTAAGTTATAAAGACTCAAGATGATTCTTTGCTGAATAGGATAACAACTTCCAGAAAATGCAAAGTAGGTTTTCTAATTTATTTTTTTTAGTAATTTGTAAGACTGATATCTGAGTAAACAAGGTCCCCATGAGGCACTGGGAATCCAGACTCAAGGAAGGTTTTGCCCCCCTGTTCCTGGTGCAGAGGATGCCCTCTTTCAGGAGAAGGGCTCTCACTGGGCACCACCAGCTTAGGGCACCACAGTTACTCCAGCTCTGTCTCTGTTCAAGTCCAGAAAACCCCCTGCAAACAGGCAAAATGGTGGGCAAACGTCTTGCCTTCCCTTGATAGCATCATACCTCTGGGGACATCAAAACCTACCAGGACACGATCCTGGGCAGCGTGGTCAGGGTGATCCTGCTGGAGCAAGGGGGATTGGACAGCGTGGTTGTCCTGGTTCTGTGTAAAAAGGGGTTCAGGGCAGGACCCACACGGAACAGAACTATGTACTCGCCTCTCCCCCCCCCAGAGAGAGAGAGAGAGACACTTTGGAAAAAAAATGAAGTATATTGTTCAACAAGGAACAGAAAACGAAAAAGGGAGGTAAGGAAAATAATATATACAAAGATTAGGGGAATAATACAAAAAATAAAATATACAAAACCCTCAGAAATGGTTCCAGGGTCCCACGGAGTGAAAGGAGAACTTTCCTCTCCGAGCTCCAAGGCAGGAGTGAAATAAGAACCCACTCCCTGCCTCTTATCAGAGTGTGTGTGGGAAGGGGAGGGAATACAATGGTTTCACCCCCACCTGGGGTCCTCCCAGTTGCTGGAAGGTCACGACCCCATTCCAAGCCTCCAACCACAACAGTGGTCTCCAGAGGTCCCTTCCAACCCCCTCCATGCTGGCATTCTGTGACAAGTGTCACAACAAGCACCATGAGAGTAACATGCACACCCCTTAGAAGGTGCCATTGGTCCGCAGATGATGTAGCAGGAAGCAGGGGCACATCACAAATCCAGCTGGCTTGAAGCACTCCCAGCTCATCCTTCAACATGTGTTCCACAGCCCACCCGGTCACGCTCCGTGGCCCAGCCCTTCCAGCCTGAGCAGTGCACTTCTGCCACCCCCAAGTGCAGTTTGTGTGGCAGGACATGCTGGGATACTGGGGACCAGCGGCTGGGGTGTAGGAAGGGGACACCTTTGTGGGGAGGTTTGCTGCACTTTCCATGGAAATGAGTGAGGAGCTACTTCACAACCCACCGAGGGGACCGGCGTGGCCTCTCGGCGGCTTGTGGCCACCGTTGTCTGAAGAGCAGACAGGTGGCCTCCTGGTTAGGTGGGCAAGTGGCATATTCTGCCTCTTAGCAGAGTAAGATACTGATGAGGATGAATAAAACCTGATATCAGTGGCAGTGCTCACTTTGCCTGATCGTAGAACCATGGAATGTTTGGGGTTGGAAGGGACCTTTCAAAGTCAACTAGTTCAACCCCTCTACAGTGAGCATATGCAACTAGGTCATCAAATGAAATGCAAAAGTATCTTGCTGATTGCAAGACAATCAGCATTTGGCAAGCAACAACCAGGATTCCAGAGGAGCTTTGGGCAGGATAACCCCTGCTACAGAGAAAAAAAAATATTCTAATAAGAACTGGGAATATTCAATACAAGAGCCTACAAATTGCTGAAGGAAGTGGAATGGGACAGTCTAATCTAAATATCAGGTCTGATTTCAATGTCATTATTGGCGGCGATTTTAATCTCTAATCAGAAAATGTTGAGGGAGGAGACAGCTGGACTTTTTTTAAAAATATAGAGCTAGTTAAGTAGCGTTGTTATCCTGAAATCCTTTTGTTGTATATCTACTGAGTTATGAAATGGTTTTAAGTGGATGAACTCTGGTGCAGCCTGCTCAGCAATGCATGAAGAAAAGAGTTGGAGGTGTAAAAAATGTCAAATAGCTTTCTTATATGCATTAAACTATTAATAAAGATAAAATGATCTTTACGTTTTCAGTTTATTATGTCTCTTTTATGGAAGAGAGAAGCAGCGTTGATTCACGATTCGTTGGTTTCACTGCTTCGTGTCATTATGGGAACACATCAAGAGTTGCATCCAGAGCAGATGAGAGGAAAAGGTGGCAAACAGAGGGGGAAAGTTTCTGCTTTTTGAAGCCGAAGCAATGCTTCTGTGGGGGTCTCCTCCCCGCTCCACAGGTGACCCAGCACACAGGACACAGGCTCCAGGGTGAAGAGAGGGGGACACAACTTGATGGTGTTCTGCCAATCCTGTGGCCAGCGTGAAGGATGTGTCCATCAGCAGAAAACAGACTTTACTATCCAGTTCCAGTGAATACAGGAAAAATTATGATCTGGTTAACAGCAGGGAGAACAAACAGATCACTATAACTACTCCTAGTAGATAACATGAGTGAGGAATGAGTAAGCCAAGACAGCGATCCGGTAAAGGAGGAAGGAATAAGCCAAGCCAAAATCCAATCACAGTCACACGAAAGCCACCACAGCACTTGCCAGAGAGAGGCACTGACAGTACATTATCCTTGTTCCTGCAGCTCCCATCCTGTCTTGCTGTTGCTGGGAACTCTGGTTGCAGTGGGCAGCCTGGGAGCCCTTTCAGCAACAAGGACACCCTGCAGTGTCCATGCACCCACAGGCAGGCTTCACAAGTGCCCTGCCAGCAGAGCAGCCTCTGGACTGTCAGCTTTGGAGGCGGGACGCCCGGTGTTAACCTTGGTTCTCACCCAAGGGTGTCCAGGCCTTGAGGGAAAACCAAGAGGAAGGTTTGTCCTGCTATTGGAAGGGCCTCTGCCTGGCTGTGACAATCATCCACGTGTCAGCTTGGATTGAGGGCTCAGGGCTCAGCCCCCAGCACTTCGGATGGTAATTCCCAGAGCCAGAGAGGAGTGAAGCTCATGGTGCTCCTGGGGCTGGATGACACCCTGGCCCTGATGGCGTCTGTGCACTTTGGAAACAGGGCTGAACAGACCCATTAAACACAGGAGACATGACTGCAGTTTCTTCATATCCATTTATGACTTGACATGAAGGTATCCTGAAGTGTCAGATGAACAGGAACTAGGATGCCAGAGCTTTGCACCCCAGGTCTCATGCCATCCACAATCCCCCAGTGAGCTGCCTGATTTCTGTAAATCTGAGCACTTGGAATAACTCTTGGAGTAAAGGCAAACAACATCTACCATAAACCCCCTGTGCACTCTGAACCAAAAACAAAAGCCTAAACTTGGGAAAGTCTGAATACCCAGCTCAGAACGTGAAGCACAGACAAAACCCACCCCTGACAGAAGTGTGCAGAGCTCCTCCTGTGGCTTTGCTCTTGATGCAGCTTGCAAGTGCCAGGGGCACAGTAGGCGCTATGGGCTGGTCCGTGGTGCCCATCACAGGTCAACCTCCTCCAGCCCAGAGTCCCACAGTGGTACCAAAGCAGTTGGAAACGTGAATTAGGGGCTCAGGGAAGGGACATCCTGCTCAGGACCCTCTGAGGGCTGTCTCAGGAGAGGCTCAGGGACCCAAAGCAAGTCCGTGTCCAGCTGCTGCAAGGGTGTGTCTGTGTTCCTGAAGTGCCTTTCACACTGGTTGTAATGGTTTGAAACCTGCTG
>NW_008583757.1:61457-61671 GCF_000691845.1 Merops nubicus | reverse complement strand
GCCTGCTTGCTGCCCTCCCTGCCTGCCCGCTGCCCTGCCTCCTGCCCTGCCTTCTCACCGCCCTGCCTGTTGCTGTGCTCAGGCTCTCAGCTGCCTTCCCCAGCAGCCTGCGGGGCTGAATTCTATCTGCATCCACTTTTTGGATGGTTTTGAGGGAGTTTTTGTAGCTGCCCTGGGGTTGGCAGGGGGGGGGGGACCCCCAAGGGTCGGGGGC
>NW_008583757.1:56370-61213 GCF_000691845.1 Merops nubicus | reverse complement strand
AGCAAGGGGAGGTGTGATAGAAATCCACCTCTTAGCACACTCGACAGGGACTCCCTGCCGGCTCAGGGGAGTGTTTTTGGCTCCTGGCCCTGTTTCTGGGCTGGCAAAACCTGCATCCCTGGGTCCCAGGGCGGTGGGGATGTGTCGTTGCATCTGCAAAGTGCTGGGAGTTACAGGAGCTCGGGGAGTGGAACCTGGGCAATTCTGGAAGGGGTCTGGGGAGGTGTTCCCTGCACCAGAGCCCTGCCTCTGCTCCCCAGTAGTGACTGGGGGGTTATCTTGCTGGGATTTCTTCATACGTGGGGGGGTCCTGGGGTGTAGAGGCATTTGGCTGTCAGCACCTCCATCCCCGAGGGGGAATCCCCACTGCCTGAGGAGCACAGGGAGCTGCTCAGTGGGGAGATGAAAATCAAAGAGCTCCCTGCAGCACCCCCCTTGGGGCTCCCCCCTTGGTGCAGCCTGTTGCTGGTGGCACCCTGGTCCCTGGCTCCAGATGTGCTGGGTGGCACTGAGTAGGGGAAGGAGCTTTGCAGGCATCAAAGCTCAGGGGCTGATGTGTGTGAGCAAAGAGGTGGAGAAAGCTGGGGGCTTGTTTTCAAAACGGGGGTGAGGACAGTGACCTGGAAGCAGGCTTGGGGACCTGATGATCCCTGCTTGCCATACACACGGGGGGCTTTAGGGAGGAGGGATGGTGGCAGTGGTTAAATGTGACCTAAGAGGACTCAGAGAAGGCCCCTTGCAATTGCCTTTTGGCTTTTTTCTTTTATTTTCCTCATGCTTTAAAACTGGCAGGCCTACCATGTTAGGGTTTTAAAATAAAAGGAAAAAAAAAAAAGGAAAAAGAAAAAGAAGAAGATAAAAAAGAAGAAAAAAAAGGAGAAAAAGAAGAAGAAATAGCAGAAGAAAAAGAAAAAGAGCCTTGCTTTTATAGACTCTACAGATGTATCCGGCACCAAACTGATCCCAGATGCAGCTCCACTGTCAATAGTCTTACACGAGGGATCAATCCCCTTCATTGTTTTATGTGGCCTCTACAGCATCATCAGCTAATTAAAGCTAATGGGTCCCAGGGCAGCACTGACAGCGTCTGATCCTATCAGCCTGCGCAGCCCTTTTAGCTCCACGGGCCAGGCTGGAGCCGGATCCTGCCCCAGAGCCTGGCCAGAGCCTGTATTGACTTGGGGGATCAGGCTACAGATCAATGGGAGCTGTTGTTAAACAAACATCTGGGGATTAATGTCAGCTCTGCAGGGGGAGGAGGTCGATGGCTGCTAATTCGGCAGGGGTGGGAGGGAGGATGGGGATGCGGTGACAGTGGTGACAGGGGATGGAGGGGAGAGGCCAGGCTGTGAAACACTCCCTGTGTCCCAGGCAGCATCTCAGCGTTTCCCAATCTCACATTTATCCTCCCCCTGGGTGGGAGGCTGTGCTGGAGAGGAGCCTGGTGCTGTCCCCAGGGGCATTCCAGGTGCCTAAATCCCTTTGCTTTGTGCTTCAAAGGAGGTGAAGTGGCCCTGGGCTGTCCCCAGAGGGGATGAGGAACCCCGAGTCCTTTCTGCACTCTGACCTTACTGAGAACATCTCCCCATTGCAGTGGAGCACAGAATCTCGGGTCCCTGCTTTCCCTTTCCTTGTGGCTCCCATTGTCCTCTGGCTGGGGCTCAGGTCGCCTGGGGATGTGGGTTGGGGAGGTTTCCATAACCACAGTCCAACTGCCCTGTGCTGCACCTGGTCTGCTTTGAGCTCTCTTCTCTTTGTCTGCCTTTTTTCCACCATTTCTGTGTTGCCAAGGAGGGTGAGATGGGGTGAGGAGGGTGGATGGTGAACCTATGACTTGTTCCTGTGCCACCCTGGAGCAGGCAGAGAGAGGAAACTCCTTTCAGGAGTATTTTTTACATCTCTCCCCCATTACTCCAGGACATCCCAGTGAGGCAGAATTTGAATCCTCAGGGTTCTGCAGCCTGTTGGTGTCTCTCTGGCTCCCTTTGCAGCCATGCTCTCAGCTAGGGGCACTGGGAGGCAACGTCCAGCCTGGTTAAGGGGAGAAGTGGGGAGAGGGGCAGGCCCCTGGCACATCCCTGTCTCATAAAATAAGTTGATAATTCAATCTTGCAGCTTTTATATGAATTCCAAGGCACTTTTCCTTGGGCTGGAGCCATCTGTACCCCACCCTCCTTCCCTCCCTCCCCTCTCCCTTTTGCTCTCCCTAGCTTAGTTTTTTCTTGCTTTGGTGTTGGGTGAATGTGTTGCTCCAGAGCAAAGAGCCTCAGTGGCTCAGTGCAGGGGTGCAGCCCTGCTCCATGCATTCCATTCTTAAAAATTTGGGGGCATGTTGAGACCCTGTATTTCAACCACAGGTGCTCTGGCAGGTCCTGGGACTTTAGGAAGGTGGTGGCTCCTCCAGTGCCTCTTGCTGCCCCATCTTCCATGTCTTCCTCCATGAGGTGCAGGTGAACCCAGCAGTGGTCTGCTCTAGCATGGCTCTCTTGGATGAGCTGCTCTTAGAGATGGACCCTCCAGGCTTTGTGTGTGGGGCTGTGTCCCCCGGGTGTCCTTCTTGCCTCCTTAGCAGGTCTGGAGGCTGGGACCAAAGCTAAGAAGTCCAGTGTGCTGCTGGATTGTAGACATTTCTTTAAGCCCAGAAGGAAGATGCTCCAGTTCTGGGAGTCTTTCCTTCCAAAGAGCTTTGCCCGGGGAGTGCAGAGGACACTGAGAATCTCTGGATTTTCCCCAAGGGAGCAAATGTTGCCCAGAAAGCCTTTATTCCACACTTGCAGTAGCAGGGCTGGGGAGGGTCTGCCCTTGGCTTTGGACTTTGAATTCCCTTTCCTCTGTCTGTGCCTTAGAGCCTGAGAAAGGCTCCTTCCCAGCACCACTTTTTCATCCATCACCCCCTGCATCCACTGGTGCCGAGACATCTCCCAACCAGGCTGCTCCTGCTGAGGTTGGTGGGAAGATCTGAGGAGTCCTTTGGAGGGCAGGAACGCTGGTGGAGCCGTTAGCAGCTGACACCTGGGTGCTGCTCAGAGCTGTCAGAGGAGGTGGGAAGCCCCAGACACCTGGGCTTCGGTTGCTAAATATTTATTTGGAGGTGACAAGTGCTCTTCTGGAGAAAGCCAAGTTAGCCGAGGTGGCGGGGGAGTGGCAGGGCGTGCTTTTTTTTTGAGGGTTTACTGTGGGGATGTTGAAACGAGCAGCTGATGAATCAAAGGATGTCGAAACCCGTGTTTGCTTCCCAGTGTGGGCTGGGTGACGTCGGGGGACGCAGGCGAGTGTCCCCCCCCTTGGGGAGCCAGTGCCCGGCACGAGGTGCCCTCGGCGGGGGAGGACCGGGCTTGGCTCATGCTCACGGGTAGGGTGGGATGGGGAGGGGTGGGCAGCCAGGGAGGAGGCAGCCACCCCATCTGGTGTGGATGATCAAAAGGCTGATGTTTAATTTTTCTCTTAAAAGGAGAAGTGAAGGGAGAGGAGCTGGCCTGGGATGGGAGGGGGCTGGGTGCTGTCACCTCGGCGTGTCTTGGTGCTCTAGGGGTTGATTGTGTGGTGCTTGGAGCAGGGGCAGGGTGGGTGCTCCAGGCACCAACCCCATCCAGCCCCTGCAGAGCTGGTCTGTTCCTTCTGGGGGAGGTGGGAAAAGCTGCTTCAGGTTCTCCTCTGGTCCCTCTGCGTGTGGTTTGGGGAGGGAAACTTCCTGTATTGGGACTTTGGGGACTGTCTTGACAAAAGATCAACATCCAGCAGGGTGTGTCTGTGCAGAGGGACTGACGCAGTGGGGATGAGCCCAAGTCCTGGGCACTAAACCACCTCTGCTCCATGGGGGGCTCAGCTCAGCCTGGGTCAGCTCTCCCACCACACTCTCCTTCCCCTCAGCAAGCTGGCATCTCACCATGACACCCATGGTCACACACCATGGGCACTGAAAGCCCACTGGAGACGAGGCTCAGTGTGGCTTTGCTGGGGGCTGGGCTGGGACTGGCCACGTGCCATCCAGCCCTGTCCTGAAGCTGGTTCTGCTGGTGCTGAGCCTGTCTCCCAGAGGTGCCCGTGGTACCCCCAGCTGCAGAGAGGGGGAGGATGAGGTGGGCAGCTCTGTGCTGGTGACTCAGTGTCTTCTGGCTTCGGAGGAAGCTGCTGCTGGAGCTGCTGGTGTGCGTGGGCAGCCTTGGCTCTGCCCTGCCAGGCCACATCCTGCTGTGGCTCAGCCCCACGCCACGAGCAGGAGGCCAGGCTGGGATGGGGAGTGGGAGTAGGATCCCTCCAGCAGCGTGGCACACCAAGGCTAACGTGGCACTAAGCCTAACCCTGACTGAGATCCCAGTGCCAACGTGCTGCTTCTGAGCAGCTCCAGCGTGGGCTGGGCACGAGCACCAAGAGCTTTTGGTCTCCGTTTTGCTTGTGCAGGGAGGTTTTTAGCTGGGGAGGAGGAAGATGGGGCTGTGCTGGGGTGGGAGCTCCTTCCAGGGCAGCTTGCCTGGCTGTCCTCTTTTAATGCCTGTGGCTTGGCTCCCTGTTGTGTCCTGCTTGTCTCTCTCTCTCTGGACTTCAAATCCTGGTGGAAAGCTCAGGTGGAGAGGTAGTGCTGTGAGATGATTTTCCCACTGTGAGACCTTCCCTGGGGCTGGTAGCCCTCGCTTGGCACATAGCTACCTGCCCAAGGTTTGAGGTGAGCCCTCCTGGCTTCTCCTGACTCTACGGGTCATAGAATTATAGAATGGTTTGGGTTGGAACAGACCTTCTGAGGTCATCTAGTCCAACCCCCCTGCAAGGAGCAGGGACATCTGCAGCTAGAGCAGGGTGCTCAGAGCCCCAGCCAACCTCACCTGGGATGGTTCCACGGAGGAGG
>NW_008583757.1:42485-56252 GCF_000691845.1 Merops nubicus | reverse complement strand
GGCCCAGGCTGCCCAGGGAGGTGGTGGAGTCACCATCCCTGGAGGGGTTCAAAAAAACATGTAGATGTGGCACAGGGGGACCTGGTTTAGTGGTCATAGTAGAGTTGGGTGATGGTTTGACTTGATGATCTTGGAGGTCTTTTCCAACCTTAATAGTGATGAGGATTCTATGGAGCATTGACCACCTCTCTGGGCAACCTGGGCCAGGGTCTCACCACCCTCATTGTAAAAAATTTCTGCCTTTTGTCTAGCCTCAATCTCCCTTTTAGTTTAAAATGATCACCTCTTGTCCTATTGCCACAAACCCTGCTAAAAAACCTGACCCCATCTCTCCTGTAGGCTCCCTTTAAGTTCTGAAAAGCCACCAGAAGGTCTCCTGGGAGCCTTCTCCAGGCTGAAGAACCCCAACAACTCTCTCAGCCTGGGAGATGAATAATAGAAACGCCGGCATCCGCTTTAGATTAGCGAGAGAAAGCTCAGTGCCCATCTCGCCCAGCATGTAACTTTAATGCCCAGCTAATGAGCAACGATATTTATTTGTAAGAGATCTGGAGATATCGGTGCCCGGGGAGCCAGGGGAGCTGCCAGGGGAGCTGCCAGGGCAGGCTGGCTCCCAGCTGTAACCCAAGCTCTGCTCTGCCCCGCTCGCTTTTCACGCTCCGGCTCGGCGGGCACGTGGGTCTGCTCCCAGCCCTGGCCAAGATTTGCTGGGGATTTGGGGAGAGGAAATGTCTAGCTTGGGTTAAAACAGCCCCTGGTACCTGCAGGTCGAGCTGCTGGGGTGGGGTTTAAACCCATCCCTGTGTGGTGCAGGGAGGAGGGGGCACAGGGAGCTTGCCAATGGGACGCTGCCCTCAGCCCAGCCACGGCACCCACTGAGATTTTGGGGCCGTTTCAGGGAGTTTGTGGCAGGGGTTGCTTCCTCCTGGCTGGGTCTGGGATGGATGCTGTGGGTAGTGATGGGTTCTGCTGCAGGGAGGCTGTTTGGCCTCGTGGGCATCATTCTTTAGACCCTTCCATTTTGGGGAGGGGGCTGCTGCTGCTCCCCTGGGTTGGTCCAAAAGGCTGCACGTGCCCCTGTGCCCAGCCGTGTTGTGTAACTGGACAGGAGGCAGGCTTAGGCTCTCTTTGGCAGGTGGGTGTCCCTTCCTTATTAAGCCATCCCCTGGGTAATTACTGGGTTAAAGCCTGATGAGATAATGCTTCATTATTTTGGTGCTATTGGGGGATTAGGAGCAGTGGGATTTCTCAAAGGCTTTATCTCTGCTAAGGTCCTTGGGCTGCCAGGCACGTTTGCAGGCGGGTAAGAGCTCCTGGGCTCTGCCAACCCCCCAGCACCACCGGGTGTCCTGAGGGGGTATGTGCTGGAGCTGGGGGTGAGGGGGAGCCCGGCACGGGGGGCTACCCACACCCCAGCCCCAGCCAAGGGATCTCCTTTTCATGCTGGTGCAGCTCCATTCATCACCGTGCTCGGGATGTGCGCCAGCCGGGGGGAGGAGGTGACAGGCACAAATAAACAGGGAGGTGGGTGGTGCGTGCTGAGGCAGGGAGCAGAGGGCATCCCGGGGGGCTTCTCCTGTGATTTATGGCCCAGACGACACGGAGCTATCAGCCTGGTCTTTGGGAGCTGTTTGCTAAGAGCATCATCTCCTGGCTGTCACTCTGGTGTGGGCTTGCAAGGGAGAACATCACCCGTGCATCGCTCCCATGCTTGTGCCTTTCCTGGGAGGATGCTGATGGCACCAGCATGAAGCCCTCTCCCAGTCCCAGAGATGCTCTCCCCAAGGCGTTTAGGTCGCTGGAAGGAGGAAGAGAGTAAAATGTGCTCAATGAAACCAGCCTGGCTCGGCGGGGGCTCCTCTCCTCCCTGCCACCCCGGCGCAGGGCTGGAGCTGGCACAGGGGCGGGGAGGCAGGAGGGCTGGCCGTGGGCCAGGCTGCACGCTCCATCCAAACACAGCTGGAGCTGAGCTGATGAAGTGAGAGGTTAAGAAGAGAGCATCTGTTATCTAAAGGGGACACGCAGTGGGAAACTGTAAGCTCTTTATTCCCCCCACCCCACCCCCTCCGTTCAGTGCATCATCCCCGACTTTATTTCTTTGATTTATTAAGGAAGCCCGCGCTTCCGGGGCTGTAATTAAGTGCCACTGTGTGAGCTTTTGATAGTGAGGGAATGATATAATGGCCTGTGCGTTCGCCGTCTGTCTGCTCAAGGGCTTTAGGAGCCAGATGACACGAGGAGGGAGCTCTTCTCCCAGCCCGGGAAGCGCAGCGGTGCTGGGGCCGAGTCACGGCCAGGTTCTGGTGGTGGAAGCAGGGAAGGATTTGGGAGCCCTTCAGCCCTTGGAAGCGTGGTTCTGGAGGGTGTCCGTGACCCAGGCTGCAGTTCAGCTGAGAAGGGAGCTCACATCCTCCTGCAAAAGAGCATCACAGCATCTTTAACAGGCTGCTGGAGGCTAAATCTGGTCTACCCTCCTGGATGCCCCTGTCCCCTCCCAGCCTCACATGATGCTGGAGGTGGAGAGGGGACCTTGACCCCTCAGCTGAGGCTTTCAACCCAGTGACATCCCTGCCCCGGGGTGTTTTTAGGGTAGAGAGGGTTTGAGCATTCATAGCCTTGAAGAACAGTCAGTGTTTGCAGAAGGAATCATCATAGAACATTTGGGGTTGGAAGGGGCCTCTAAAGGTCACCTAGTGCAACCCCCTGCAGGGACAGGGACATCCCCAGCTAGAGCAGGGTGCTCAGAGCCCTGGCCAACCTCACCTGGAATGGTTCCAGGGATGGGGCAGCGACCACCTCTCTGGGCAACCTGGGCCAGGGGCTCACCACCCTCAGTGTCAAAAATTTCTTCCTTCTATCTAGTCTGAATCCCCCTCTTTTAGTTTAAAACGATCACCTCTTCTCCCCTTGCAACAGGCTCTGCTAAAATGCCTGTCCCAGCTTTCTGACAGGCCCCTTTAAGCTCTCAAAGGCTGTGTTAAGGTCTCCCTGGAGCCTCCTCTTCTCCAGGCTGAACAACCCCAACTCTCTCAGCTTTCCTTGAGCTGCTGCCCTGCGGGTTTCCCTCTGCTGCCGGCGGGGTTTGCTGGCACCGTGCTGGTGTGGAGCCAGGGGCTGGGCAGTGCCGGGTGGCAGCATCTCCCAGTGCCTCTGCCAGCTCCTGGAGAGGGGCCAGGCTCACAGGCACACAGCTGGAGGTGTGACAGGGACCATGCTGGAGCTGCCTCACCCCCTGCCTCCTCCTGGGCTTCCCTGGGTGCCACCCCTGCCCCTGTGAGCTGTCCTCCCTGCCCCAGAGAAGGTTCCTAGGCAGGGCTGGCACTTCCAGGCAGAGTCACAGGGTGTTGTAATGCCAAGGGCAAGGTTTTCTGCTCCAGGGCAGGGGTCTGGGGCGAGTGGTCCCATTTGCATTCCCACTGGGCATCTCTGTGTGCCACACTCTGGGCTGCCTGGTGCCAGGGTCTGTGGTGCTGCTGGCAGCCCTGTCCCTATGGTGTCCCAGGCCACGCTGGGACCTGGCAGCCACCTCTGATACCTTCCCCCCAAGGCTCAATTCTGCTCTCTGTTCCCAGGATGGCTGCTGAGCCCCACTCTGTGCCCCAGCAGCAGCTGCTCCCACACCCCGTTCACCCACGCTTGGTTTTTGGGAGAAATACATTTCTTTTTGTATAAGGACCATTTTTGATAGATAAACAGGAGTATTTTAGTGGCTTGGCCAACAGCAGCATTTCATATGTGCACACACAGCCTTTAGCTGCTGGCTGGGGGGTGGCAGGAGGAGGAGGAAGAGGAGGAGTAGGAAGGGATGAAAAAAAACCCAACCCTACATGTAAACAAACTTAAAAATAAAAAGTGACAGAGATTATTTGCTGCTTAATGAACTAAAATGTCCAACCTCCCACCGAGCACCAACGTTGTTTATAAACTCCAGCAAGGGCTTGATTTTAATGGGCAGTAAATCTCATTCATCCCCAGCCCTGGCAGTCAGGAGCGTGCGGGCTGAGCGCAGCCTCCTCGCCCCTCTGCTCCCTCTGACCAGCTTCTCCGAGGTATTTTTTCCTCCTTTGCCCACATGGGGTGTTTTTTCTCCCTCCTCATCCCCTCCACCATGCTGATAATGGGGTTATCTGGCCAGGAAGAGAGGAGGAATCTGTCCCTGTGCCTCGGCATGTCACGTCCGCCCAGTTTTGTTTATTCACTTGAAAAATGCCCCCCCCTCCTCCCCCCCGTTCTGTCTCTGGGTGGCAGCTGGAGAGTGGCCCGAGATAATCACAGCCTTATTTTTTATTTATTCCTCTTAAATAAAGCCTTCTGTAGCCTGCAGGCAGATTGTGTCCGGCTGCCCCCATCCTGCTCCTGTGCTCTGCAAACGGGGAGGGGAGCAGGACCCTGGTGCCAAGGGCAGATCCTCCCCCCAGGGAGCCCTCTGGCAGGGGGCACGGGGGCTTCGATGCAGGGACAGTCCCTCTGAGCCTGGCAGGGGCAGCAGTCGAGTGGTGGCAGGCACAAAATACCTATGGATGCCCTGTCTCAGGCAGAGAATTGTGGAAAATACATACATGGTCTGAGCATCCGTGGAGAGCATCCGAGCTGGGGGCGAGGTGCTCGGGAGAGGTTTGGCTGCTTTGGGTGGCCAGGCATGCTGACAGGTTGTTCTGAGCTGTGAAGAGGTTTGGGAGCTGGTCAGGCCTCGTGTGACACACGGCTGTTAGCAGGCAAGCACGTTGCTGAGGTTTGGGCAGGTTTGGGAAGCTCTGGGAGCCACCCCGGAGAGGGACTGTGGTCAGAGCTGATGGGAATTTCAGTGCCTGACTTTCCCCCAGGACAAATCAGGCACCTTGAAAACTTCTGACCATAACTCAGGGTGAGGTACTCCTCAAGCAAGAAAGAAAATAGTAAGTTATCTATTCCTGTTTGAGTTTAATATCCATAATCTGCCATTAATCAAGCTAGGACGATAAGATCCTTACTTAGGCCTAATCAGTGCATAATGGATTATCTGCAGGAACTAATAAAAGGTAATTATCTATGCTTTGCAAGTTCCAATTACTGTATTTATATGATCAATTAATTCTTGTAACAGTTTCCCAGGTGCAATTGGTGTGGCAGCATTGCTCTGACTGCAGGCAGAGGCTCAGCACTGGCCAGGGGTGCAGATGCCAGCAGGATGTGACGGGCACTGGGTGCTGGCAGCAGGGGTGCAAACTGTGCTGGCACAGCTGCCCCAGGATGTCCTGGGCTGTGCTGAGGGCTGCTGGGCATCTCTGGGTAGCCAGCAGGTCGAGAGAAGTCCTCCTCCCCCTGTACTCTGCCCCAGTGAGGCCACACTAGGAATATTTGGTCCAGTTCTGGGCTCCCCAGTTCAAGAGAGACAAGGAGCTACTGGAGAGAGTCCAGTGGAGGCTATGAAGATGCTTGAGGGGGCTGGAGCATCTCTGTGCTGAGGAGAGGCTGAGAGCCCTGGGGCTGGTCAGCCTGGAGAGAAGACTCAGAGAGGATCTGATCAATGCAGAGCAGTAGCTAAAGCACAGGGGGCAAGAGTCGGGAGCCAGACTCTTGTCAGTGGTGCCCAGCGACAGGCACCAAGTAGAACCCAGGAGGTTCCATCTGAACAGGAGGAAGAACTTTCCTCTGAGGATGATGGCCCAGGCTGCCCAAAGAGGCTGTGGAGCCTCCTCTGGAGATCCCCATCCTGATCACCCTGCTGTGAGTGACCTGCTGGAGCAGGGGAGTTGGATGAGGTGATCTCCAGAGGTCCTTTCCAACCCCACCATTCCATGATTTGCACTGGGAAAAGCCACCTCTGTGCAAGGAGCTGCCAGGCAGCAAGGGGCTGATGTTCTCAGGCTTCCAGCCAGGCGTGGTGGTCCTGCCCCAGGCCAAGCTGTGCTCTTTGCTGTGCCCTTCTCTGCCCTGGGCCGTGTCCCTCCCGGAGCAGGACAGGGAGCAGGGGTTAAGCAGCCTCTCGGCCCTGTCCCTGGCTGTGTGTCCCTGGGGACATTGTCCCTGTCTTGGGGAGCCCCTCTGCTCCCTTCCCATGCCCCCCCCTGCAGAAACAGGCAGCTGGCTCCTGTCATCTCCTCCTGCCTGGCCTCCCTCCCTGGCTCCTTGGCTTGCAGAGTCATCAGAGGGTCTTAAAGGCGGAGGAAATATTCCAGCAATGTCTGTACAGTTTTAGGGATGGCTTAAAATGACAGTAAATTTGAGACACTTTACATGTCCACTTGGGGCCCAGCATTGTTGTGGTAATTCAAAGCAGATTGAGGCAAGGCTTGTGGCAATGGCAGATCTAAGGGGTCTAGCAGGAGAGGTGCTGGGCAGTGAAGGAAAGCACCATTTCTGTGATGCCAGTTGGAGCTACGGAGCCAAATCCTCCCAGGCTGACCCTGGACCCCTCTTTGCAGAGGTGCAGCCCTGAGTCCCACCTCCTATGGTTCCTCCTTCTCTTTTGGGGGATTTTTTAATCCTCTGGAGCTCAGTCATGTGTTGTCACCTTCTGGTGTCTCCAAGATTGTACCATGTAAGGTGGCCCTCCTGGGGCATGGGGATGTGTCACCTCTTCCCTCAGGGTTTGATGGTGAACCAACCCCTCCTTACAGGGGCAAATCACAGCCCCTGGGAGCTCAGGCCCAAGAGTGTTGGGGGAAAGTATGAGATGGGTTGAATGAAGTTGTCTCAAGCTCTTCCTTGGCTGGGTTGGTGGAGAGGAGCAGAGCTGTGCCTGGAGAGGTTGGGGCACTCAGGTGCCATCCTTGCTCCTGCCTTTTTCTCCATGCAAAAAGGTAAAGAGGGCTAGGGCTGGGTAGGGGAATGGCTTTCTCCTGGGAGAGCCTGGGGCTCTGAAAACATCTCTGAGTCAGGAATGTCATGCTCCCACTCGGGCTGCAAAGGGCCACATGGAAAAGTTTGGTTTGATTTCAGCCTTTGCAGAGAGTTTTGTGTCACAGCAAAGCAGCAGAAACAAGAATTTGTTTGAATACAAAACTTGGTTTAAAAAAAAAAAAACAAACAATTGACATGGGACCTTTAGAGAATTTCTATTGTTGGTTTCCCCCTTCCTCCCAAACATGAGATTAATTCATCTGTTTAAATCCTTTTTTTCTGTGAACAGTCCTGGTTTCGTTGACGTTTTTGGTTATAAGGGAAAAAGCAAACCCAAGAAAAAACAAAAAAAAGGACAAAACAACTGCCCCAAGCCTTTTTACTTAAAAAAAGAAGCTTCCCTCCCAGCTCTGCCAGTGACCATGATACAACCACTGCTTTGTTCCCAGCAGGGTTGATGTTCTCAGCTTGCTCCAAGCTGCTCCACCAGCCCGGGACCATCTGGTTTGGGGCTGGGGGGATGTGGTTGTGTCCTCCCTCCTCTCTGCTCTCACATCAGCCCTGGGACACGGTGGCATCAGCGGGGCAAGAGGGGTGTTTGCTGGAGGAGGGCATCTCAGTGAGGCTCCTCTGTGTGCTGGCCACAGCTGCCTGGCTTTTCAGTGGGTTTGGGCATGGCTGCAGCTTGGCCAAGTCAAGGGATGGGGAGGTGGACGTGGGCAGGGGAGGCTTCACATCTCAGTCACCTGCAGGGGAATCTGAAGTGTGCAGGCAACTGAAACACCAGACCTGAGGGCACAAAATGGTGCTGAGGACAGGAACCAGCTCCAAGGGCAGCCCAGAAGCCACCCCATGGCAGGAGCATCCTCAGCCACGTGCTGTCCTCCTGTGCCCATCTGCGTGTCCTTCCCCATGCCCAGCAGCTGCCACTTGGCTCCTGGCCTCCTCCACCACTTCCCTGGGGTCAGTTTGCCAAGGCTGGGGCATCACGTTGAGCCCCACCAGCACCACAGGAGGAGGCTGCTCGTGCTGCTGGGAGATGCTGCCACACACAGCCCTGCAGCACCCAACCACAGCACCCAGCCACTTCCAGGGCTGCTTTTTCCTTCTTTTTTTCCCCCTTTTGTTTCTCTTTCTCTGTTTTTTTAATTCCTTATGCCAAGCAAGCCTCCACAGGCTCCTTCAAACACTCCCCTGAAGATCACTCCCCCCCTGGTCTGCAGCACGTTTGCAATGCTGACAATCCCATTGCCCCATCCCAACCTCCTGTGCTTGCTTTCTTTTCTTGGCTCAGCTTCTGGATTGTAAGGACCAAGTCTGGGCATGCTGGTTCTCACTCAGTACATTTTCATACCTTTGATTCCACCAACCCAGGGCTGGATCCTGGAGGCCACACAGATGTGACCCTGTGCCCCGGTTTGCTGGGCAAGGGTGGGGTTTGGAGCTTGACACCCATCCTTTGGCTGCCCCCAGCTGATTTACACCCTTCTGGACAACTCATCTTCCACTACACTCCCAAATCAGCTTGTTGGTGAGGTGGCAGGGTCAGGTGGGTGGTGGGGGCTCAGGTTCCTGAGGTGGGTGCTGGCGTCACCCATGGGTGCCTGGATGCAGGAGGGCTGTGATGCCATGTCCCAGCCTGGCTTTAGGAGCTATAGGACCCAAAATTCAGTGCTGGGTAGACGGTCTCAGTGAGTAGAGCTGCCTGCATTGGTGTGATCAGACTGTGACCAGCGTTCATTAATCTAATACTTCAGATTGTGCTGCTCATAGGTCTTGTATAATAAAAAACTTGATGGACCCCCTGATAGGATTTGCAGAGTGTGGTCTCGGGGGTCGATGGAAAGCTGTGGGCTGCAGCAAGCATAAAATGAGACTGATAGAGAATACATTTGAGAACTCTGCCCTGGGTGATGTGGAATTGTACTAACGAGCTGCTTGGCAGCAGGAAGAGGCCAGCGAGTGTTTGGGTTCCGAGGCGTGTGGTTTGGCAGAGCCTGGCTTAGCAAGGGTCTAGTGCAGAGACACATGTTATGGGCCATCTTTGTGTTTGTTTGCTGGCTTTGTTGGGAGTTGAAACTCAAACCTCTTCCCTGTGGTTAGATCCTCCCAGTCAAGCAAGTTTGAGCAGAGGGAAGTTGGTTAAGGAAGAGAAAGGATGCCGGACACGGCATCAAGTGAGAGTGGCCAATGTTGCCACAAAGGCTTCCTGGCCTCTGGTGGCAAACCCCTCATCCCTCAGTGCTCTCCTCACTCCTTCAGCCCCTTTTTCAGTGCACTTATTTTCTAAGCCAACGTTGCAAACTTTATTGCTACTGCTTATTATTGAAATCGTGCCAGAGGTGTGCACAGAGCTTCATGAACACTGTGGAGGGAAAGGTCCTCACTTGGAGGAGGTTTTTTGGTATCATTTTGATGGTTGTAATAGAAGTAATTAAGGCTGAGTGGGGACAGGCAGCACTGTAGGCTGCTGTCAGCACAGCAAGGCAAAAGGACCAGCTTTGAGCGTGGTCCTCGTGCCATCTTTCAGCTGGGACTGAGGATGCTGCTCTTTAGCAAGGTGGGTGATAGGAGAGGCATCGTCTCTGCCACGTCAGGTGAAGCCATTGCCTCCTCAGACACAGCTCTTCTGGCAGTGGGGAGGTCACAGGGCTTCACAAAGGGAAGGGAAAAACAATCAAGGACTTGTGCCACCCGGTAACGCACTGACCCAATTGTGCACTGCTGTGTAAGGGGAGAGAAATTCCTTCCTGACCCTTGTACTCATCAGCCCATGCCCTGAAGCATGAGATTTGATTTTCTTTATCTGGCTTTCCATAATTGCAGATGTCGTGTTTGGTCCTCCCCGTGTCCCACCCCTCGGGAAGTGGCATCTGCTGCATTTAACTCAATGGACCTTCTCCTCTGGGAGTTTGATCCTGACTCTTTTCAGGGAAGTGCTGGAGGGAGGGAAGGAGAACTGGTCCCTTCAACCTCCCTTCTTTTGATGAGAAAACACTTGAGGGTGCTCAGGGAGCATCGTGGTATTGGAGGGAGCCCCATGGTACGTGAGCTGGAGGTGCTGCTCGTGCTCTGTTGATAACCTCTCCATGAGCATGGCTGGGGCTGCGTGGGCAGCAGTTTTGGGCATGGCTTGGGTGGCTTTCACTGCCTGTGCTGGGGTCAGAGCAGGAGCTGACTGGGAGATGCAGCCAAGGGGTGTTTCCTCTCCTTGGCACTGCTTTCTCCAGGGCTTTGTTGGCCCTGAAGAAGAGCAGAGCATGCTGGCATGGGGTCTGCTGGCTGGGAGGGATGGTTTGGCCAGGAGGGTCTGCGTGACCCCCCAGGATGGTGGGTGGGCACGTGGCTGCCTTGCTTTGCTGGCCCTGTGGAGCATACCACTCGGCTACAGGGCCATCTGCCTTTCTGCCCCAGCCTTTTTGGGTTGAGAAAGGAGCAAGAGGGTGCTGCAAACCCCAGCACAGCTCCAATGACCTGCACTGAGCTGCTGCCTCCTCCTCAGCTCAGCCCAACCTGCTCCTCTGGGAATTCCATTTGCCAGCGGGGAGGGCGTTGGCAGAGCCTGTCCTGAAAGAGTTAAAAGCTCTCCCCCTTTCCAGCCTGGGGAAGTGGAATTAGTCACAGCCTTCAGGAGAAGTGCTGGCCAGGTTATAAAAATGACAAAGGAGCACAAATCAATAATGAAGTTAGTGTTTTCTGGGAATGCCAGACACGAAGGGAAAAGTCCATCAACACGGTGGTGGGTGCCGTGGTGCATCGGCTGGGGGGGCCCCTGCACCTCCTGTTGCATCGGCTGGGCTGCCCTGTGCACATCCCTTGCTGGGGCACCTTTCTCCTCCCCATCGTGTTTGATTCTCTCCTGGCACCGTGGGAAACTGGGATGGCACCTCCCTTGGATTTTTGGAGCAGAGCTTGAGTGACGCTGGCTGCTGCTGGCTGCTCATTCATCAGGAGGCACCAAGGAGGTGCCTCTGGGGTGTCAGAGATCGGGGCTTGCAAAGGGTGCCCCGGGGAAGTCCAGTGCCTGATTAATCTGCAGGACACAGAGTAGTGTCTCCACAGCACTGAGGTAGCATTGGAGGCCACGTTTCCTTTTCCAAAGGGACTTGGGCATGTCTGGAAAGGAAACGACCTTCTAATTAGATGGCTTGAAAATCTTTACCGTCGCTCGTTACAAATACATTCATCAGCCCCTATTGAAAGAACTGCACTGCAAAAATGACATTATTATTATTATTTATTGTTTAGATATGAATGAGTTTAAACCCTTTCTAGCCTGGCCCGTGTACAGAAAGTGACCCAACGTCCCAGTGCTGCTTCTTGGCCCCAGTGTCACCTGGTTTCTGTGCAGCCATAAATCTGATCGGGATGTCTTGGGGATTTTCAGCAGGGCTTTGAAATAGGCAGCTTTAAAATGTGGAAGAGAGGGAGGAAAACCAGCACAGGGATGGAACTGGGAGGGGGTGGGAGTGAAGGGGCTGAGACCTGGCAGAGGTAGGATGTGGTGGAAGGGGGCTGGGGAGCTGGGTGCCAGCGGGCAGTGGCTTAGGAAGAGCCGTGTTGGCACGATGGTTTGGGGCTGGTGGCTTTCCTGGCATCTCAGCCCATTTTTATAATTAATAGAAACTTCCTTAATTGTCCTTCCAAATGTCCTGGATTCCAGCTGACCTCTGGGTGCGTGGGCTGGGGGTCCTGCTCTCTCCTTTGGGATGTGGTTTGGAGGCAGTGCTCAGTGCCCAGAGCTTGGTCACCAGCCTGGTCCTATCCCCGCACTGTCCCAGCTCCCTCCCGGCCACGGATGCCACCCAGAGCCTGAAGGGTGGGTGTGAAAACACAGATACTGCTCCACCACGGGTCTCCCCTGCCTGTGGTGGGCTGGGTGATGCCTGCAGGTTGTGGGAGCAGGGGAGGACCCGTTCCTGCTGTGTCTCAGGGGCACCAGGGCTGCAGGCAGGTTTTTCCCTGCTGTTGGTGTTTGCTTGGCCAGTTTGCCACCTTTGCAAATTCAGGTGCTGCTCTCATCTTCAGAAACCTCCTTAGGTGTGTCAGCTGCTTGCTGTCATGACAGGTAACCAGAGCTTGAGAAGAGTGGGCTTGCAGAGAGCAAGAGGCTGGTGGAAGCTGAGGGTGATGGATACCTGGGATGAGCTCCTTGGGGAGAATCATGTTCCTTTGAGGAAATCAGTCATCTGGGCTGCTTATGCTGCTCGTTGTCAAGGGGTTGTCTGCATCACCACTTCCCAACTGGAAGTAATAGGTCAGTGTAGGCAATCTTGTTCTTCCTCCTCCCCTCTCAGTTGACTTTATGGTCTCACATGCTTCAGGCCAGCTCTTCACAATGCTGTGGGACAGTGAATCCAGAGCACAATCCACAGCATCACAGAGTGTTAGGGGTTGGAAGGGACCTCTGGAGATCATCGATTCCACCCCCTGTCAGAGCAGGACCATCTAGTCTAGGACAGGTCACACAGGAACACATCCAGATGGGTCTTAAAAGTCTCCAAGGAAGGAGACTCCAAACTAGACCCAGAGCAGAAGCTCCAAACACCCCAAGAACTCAACAAGCTTAAACCCCCAGCAAACCAGCCCCAAGTGAAGGTTTCCCAGCCCCTCTGCCATCAGCCGAGGTTGCCCTTAAGGCGCGTGGTGCCCCCTTTGGATGTGATGGACCTCGGGGGCACGATGGTTGTGATCCCCCTGCTCCCATGGGAGCTCTCAGGGCTCTGCCTGGGGCATGTCTCAGCGTGCTATGGCACGTCCGTGTGGCAGATGCCAGCAGTGCCAGGCTCTTGCCATGCCCACGGCTCCATGGCTGCCGGAGCCGTGTGGGTGCGGGGCAATCTCCATGCCTTGGGTCTGTGCCAGCCCCGAGAGCTCTGCCCCACGTCCCCGGGCATGCGCTGGCACGGATCCAACCCCCACACTGATGAGATGGCTTCAAACAGGAGTTAATCTTTTACCAGGTGAATTCCTGCCCCCTTCAGACACGCTGCCCTGCGCTCCGTCGTCGCGCTCTCGCCCCAACCTGCTGCACCAAATGTTTTGCAACAAAACCCCCAAACCAACCACATGAAAGGAGTCGGGTTTCGCGTTTCGTTCTAACCCCAATTTCAGGTTTGCCAAGAGTTTCAGTCGTTTTGTGAACCTTTCCCATGAACCTTCAGCAAAGGCTGTCGTTCAGCCCGGTTTTGGTGAAAGCCCAGGTGTGACTCGGTCGCTTCGGAGCAACTTTTGGAGGTTTGTGCAAATGCCAAATTCAAAGGCTTTCGAGAGGAAGGAAGAAAAGAAGCCAAAAGCACCTCAGAGCTGGTGACAGTTTGCAGGGAGCCGTGCACGTGTCTGTGGCCAGGCTCTACTTCCTCGGGCACCCAGGCACACATTTTGCTGGGCTGGCAGGTCGGGTGAGACTCTTGGTGGTGCTTTGAGCCCTCTCGGCAGCATCACCACCAGCTCAGCCCTCGTGGCTGGGCAAGGGCTGGTGCTCTGAGCATTGCAGCTCCCAGGGCTGAGCCATGGTCCCCGTGGCAGCATCTCCTGGTGCCTGCCACCACCGAGGCCACTTTGCTGTGGTGGTGGCTGAGCCTGGGCTTGGCTCTCTTGCTTTAGGAATAACTCCAAAAGTCAGCGGTGTGCGAGAAAGCTCCCGAGCCAAAAAATAAACAGTGGGCACCACACAGGGTGGGGCTGGGGCTCCTCCTGAGCCACGCCCGGGGCCCCCCCGAGTCCTGCCCCTGGGTGCTCTGTGTTGCTGTCTCCACACAGGGCTTGCTTTTTCGGCAGCGCCGTCTTTCCTTTCTCCAGCAATTTCCTGAAATAACGTTAGGGAAATGTGAAAATCTTGAACTTTTGAACCTCCCCGGAGGACGGCGTGCGGGGGGATGGCGGCAGGAGGAGGGGACGCCCGCCTTCTGCCTGCCGTTTATTTTGGCTAGGGGACCCTGGGAT
>NW_008583757.1:37849-42473 GCF_000691845.1 Merops nubicus | reverse complement strand
GGCCAGTCCCCTGGCCGGCCGAGGAGCCGGGGCGGCGCTGCCCCCTCTTAATTAATGGCTTTCTCATCAGCGGGTCCCGGGGGCGAGGAAAGCAGAGGAAGTTTTCTTTTGCTGGCAGATGCCGGGGAGCAGGGGGAGCGCCTGGGCTGGGTGGCGAGGGCAGGGGGGGACGTGCTGGGGTGATGGATGGGACCTCGGCTTTTCGGCCAGGCTCTGGATGCGGGCAGCTCATCCCGGTGAGGAAGAGAGAGGGGAAGGGGGATACGCTGCGCCTGGAAAGTACTTTTCCCTCTGATGAACTTCAGAGGAGCATAAATCACTGCCAGGGTGCAGCTGCGGAGCATGTGACGCTGGCAAATGAATGGTCCTTCGGCCACCGAGCCGCTCTCCTCGCCTCTTAAAGGCACAGCCGGCGGGTGGGCCAGCCCTCGCCTACGAATCGGGGGTCAGGGCTGGGCTGGGGGAGCCCCGTGAGCCCACCGGCCGGTGGGCCAGCCCTGGCCTAGGAATCGGGGGTCAGGGCTGGGCTGGGGGAGCCCCGTGAGCCCACTGGCCCCTGGGTGAGCTGAGGCTGCACGTGTCCGTGGAGGAGAGAGGCTGTGAGGGGTCCTCAGAGCTCGCCGTGGTGCGAAGCTTTCCGTGGTGCAAAGCTCTCCACGGTGCAGAGTCCTCCATGGTTCAAGGCTCTCTGGTGCAAAGCTTTCCAGAGTGCAAAGCTCTCTGCAGCAGGAAGCTCTCTGTGGTGCAGTGTTGTCCGTGGTGGGCTCCTGCTCTGCTGCCCATGGTCCCAGTACAAGCAGGACTGGGATGCTCCTGGGGATGTTGTTTTGTCCGAGGTGCCTTGGGCATGGGGTGGGTGCCTGCTGGGGGCTCCTGGTCTGTGTGTAGTGGTGCCTCTGGTGCACTCTCACCCACCTGGGCTGTTACCCAGGGGCACTGACCACCCTCCCAGTGCAGCAAGTGGACAAGCAGAGGACTGTGGGGCATCTTTCTCACGGTGGCATCAAGGCCACCACATGCCACGGCTGGTTGTCCATACGAGCCATGCACACCTCACAGGAGAGTGGCTGCAGGGCTGGAGGGCCGTCAGAGGCTCCCTGGCTCACCCAGGGCCACCTGGGCCACCAGCCAAGTCCCAGCCTGCTGCCTGCCCATCACGTCATCTTGCTGCTCTCCCTCTTGAAAGCAGAGTGGTGGAAGAAGAGGGGAATCCAGCACTGCAACTTCTGCCCACAGCTGCTGGTATGCAGGAGGGGGAGGGAGCTGAACCACCAGCAGAACAGTTAAAAATTACTAAATCCTTCCCTAATATAATTAGGTTGCCAGGCAAGCGTTGCCCTGATTGCCAGAGGGCCCTGGGGCCAGCCTGGGCTGGTGTTCCACAGCCCAGCAAAGCTCTGGGCTGAACCCAGGAGCTCGTGGGGGGAGATGTCCCCTGTGAAGCCCAGGTAAGGATCTGCCCCACAATGATGGAGAAGTAATGAAAAGTGTTTTGGAAACTGGAGGGAAGTGCTGGTGGGGGCTCAGCAGGACCTGTTGCTGGGAGAGGAGCTCAGAGGCTACCTGGACACACTGCAGGTGAAGTCAGTGTTTATTCTATAACTGCTGTTGGAGCAGGGAAAGCTGGGAAGAGAAAAAAAAACCCTGAGCCCACTCTGTGATTTACGTGGTAAAGGAGATAAGTGGGGATTTAAAGAGCAGGGAAGATATAATTGAGACCAACGTGTAATACGAGCAGGGATCCCAGCAGGGAGATGGTAATCAGAAGAGTGAGGAGAAGCTGAAGGCTTATTAATGAAACTCTCATCTATTTGTGGGCTGAAGAGGAGCAGCCTTTCCCTGGCAGCTGGGGGTAGCAGGGGTAGGGGCTGCCACCTTCCTGCCCTGCTGGATGGTGCTCAGGATGAAGGCAAAAGCAGGGTTAGGGGTAGAAAAGAAATCCATGGTGTTTAGGAAGCTGGATGTTGGTATTTTCCTCACCATAGTCTGCCATCAATGTTGGGAGTTGGCAGAGCTGCTGACCCTGTGCCAGCCCCTGGGTTGGCTTGTGGAGCCAAGAAACCCTCAACAAACCCTGCTTGGGTAGACTGGAGGCTGTGGTCTGGTGCAGGCTCATCTAAGCCAGCTTTGGAGGAGATGTTGGTAGCTGTGTGGAGAGCCTGAGTTCGTCTCACTGGTTTTTCAGTAGCCACGTGGCTGGGAATTTAGGTGGTTTGCTCTTGCTCTGTGGTTTGGTGGGTCTGCTACCCAGGTAGCATGTGGCATGGCTCACCAAGAGCCTGTTGTAGGGGTGACACCATCAGAGATGCACACCAGAGCGTGGTGGAGTCACCTTATTTCATCCTCCACATGCTCACTTTTAGCCCTACCCCAACACTGCTGTTGGATCATCTCCATCCGTTGGGGTTCCTCAGGCAGGAAGATGATGCTGGTGGTGTCCAAAGGGTTAACCTGGGGCTGTACACAGCTCCGGCAGGGAAAGGCTCTGGCTGTACAGAAAGAGAACATTTTTGGAAGGGTCCTTCCCCTTCCCAGGCCCTGGCAGTTATCTGTGGGCTGACAGAACTCCTGGAACACAGAGACCCACTGGACATTGACCAGTCCGTGCCGAGCTCAATTAGCTGAAGCTATCTGATTGGACTTGGCGCTGCCTAATTAGCTTTGGACTCGAACCAGAAACTCAAACCCAAAGGCAGCTTGCAGGCAGTCAGTCCATCCTTTGCTGCAGCCTGCCTGAGGGGGAAAGGCTTTTCCAAGGCTTTTCCAAGGCTTTTCCAAGGCTTTTCCAGGTCTCTTCTCCTCCCTGGCCACCCATCCTGCTGGCCGCGTGGTTGGTGTTGAGGAGGGTTAAACCTTCCCTTCTGCCCAACGTGTGTTACTGAACCCAACAAGGTCATGTAAGACCAGAGGCAGCTTCTTCCTCTTGCAAAATGTCGTGTGCCATCTAGTTTCCAGAGGGAACTTGATTTTATTGAAGGTGACCTGGCTCTGGCAGCTGCCTTTGCTGTCTTGTCAAGGACCCAGTTCTCAGGGTCCTTCTCCTGGACTTCTGTGAAAAAAGTGAGTGGTTTGTCCCTGAGGTGACCAGCTTGCTCCAGAGCATGCTCTGGTCATCAGTGGAGATGTGGAGAAGGAGCTGAGATGGGAAGGAATGGCTCTTTTGGGACCCCAAGATCCTTTGTCCATCTTGATTTCCAGCTCCGTGTTCTCTGTGAGAATTAGAGCACAAAAATGCTGGTGGGAAGGGACCTCCAGGAATCTGTTGACCAACCCATTGCCAAGCATGGGCTGGGACGTTGGGAATTTCTCCAAGGAGACTTGGTGAATGGTGTTCCCACGGGCTGCCCTTGCACAGCTGCCCACAGCAGAGCCTTCTGGAGGGGTGGCTCATCCCACCTGGATGCTCAGGAGAGGTCTCCTTGGCTAGAAGATACCTTGTGCCCGAGCTCTGCTTGCTAGTTCTCAGCTGAGAGGTGAGGAAACCCATGTGGTCACCTGCTGGCATCCAGCACCCCCCAAGGAAAACTCCCAGAAGTGGTTTTCTAGGAAAGCAGTTGGCCACGTTGCCTTCTGCTGGCCACGGCGTGGCTGGTGGCAGCACAGCTTTGGGGTGCTGGGATGCCAGCTGCCTGCCGGAGGCCAGCCCCAGCCCCAGCCACGTTGGGTCAATTAGAGCCCATTATGCCAAGTGAATGGCTGTAATTATCTCAAATCTGGATTAATGGGCGTGCACAGCACCGTAATATCATCGTCTGGCCGGCGGCTTGTGGCCGTTGCTCCTGGAAGCCAGGGGTGGAAGGAGATCCTCAGAACACGGCTGCATCCTCCTTCTCTCCCCTCCTGCTGCCATCTCACACCCCGAGGATGGAGCTTGTCCCACGGGGCAGATCCTGCACACCTGGGGCAGATCCTGCCCACCTAGGGCAGGGCCTTTGGAAGCCTCGTGGGCTGGTGGTTGCTCTCAAGGCTGACCTCGGGTGGGAGCAGAGCCTCAGGTCCTGCCAGCACCTCTGCTCAGTCCCCAGAGTGAGCCAAACCAGGGGAATGGAGCGTGTTCTCCAGGCCCCTGTCCCTGCCTGCTTCACCCAAGAGCATTTTAGGGCTCAAGGTGGCAGCTCCCCGAGGTGAGGAGCCTGCTTAGCTCCAGGTCTGAGGCCATCTCCTCTCCATGTCCACCCTCCTGGCTCAGGGTGGGGACAGGACCCAGGTGCTGGGGATGGTGGGTGGGATGGGATGGGGCAATGGGGCAGTGCATGGTTTGGGTTTGCTGGTGAGTTGGGCACGTGCCACACGTGTGGCTTGTTCCCCTGAGGTCCTGGGGGGACCACGAGAGGAAACTTCTCCTCTTTCTGCTAGAGCCAGGCTGATGCTTTCCAGCTCCCCTTGTGCCTCGCTGGATCCTGCTCAGTTTTTCATAGCTCAGAGCGTAGCACCCCCTCAAGGGCAATTAGATCACTTCCAATTTGCCAGTGAGCCCATAAAACTGCAATTGAATGTAATTAAAAGGCCATAATGAGCTTCAGCAACCTGCGGGACCACTGAGATTTCACTCTCACCGGTTGGAGAACGGGATGGAGCTGGGGGGGCTGTGAAGGTTGGTGTTTGCCAGGGAGGATGAGGAGCT
>NW_008583757.1:29796-37770 GCF_000691845.1 Merops nubicus | reverse complement strand
GGTGGAGGTGTGCTGCCACCACCCCCCCCCGTGCATACCCATCAGGGGAGGCTGAAGGTCCTCCTGGATGCAGCCCCCCCTCCATCTTTGCAGAACAAGGGGAGCATCTTCCCTTCTGCTGGCATCTGCTGCTGCTGTAGGTGCACCCATGTTCTGTGGAGGCTGGGAGGGTGCCAGGTGCCAGTCCCCTCTTGGCATGGTTTGCTCCTGGCTGTGTTTTGGGGAGGGTTTGTGACAGGGGACAATCACAGCCATGGCACCTTTGTGCTTTGACGGTGAGGTCTAGGTCCCCCAAAACACCTTTTTGGGAGTGCGTGGAGCCATCCCAGAAGATAGAGAGATACAAACCCCAAGCAAGGTTTGCCTGAAGGTTCTGTTTGGGGCAGAGAGCTGGGCTGGGGGCAGGGCACATGCCAGGCAATGCCTGCACCCCCAGAGAGGTGGCTCAGGGGGGACAGCAAGCCAGCCCCCTGCGTTGGGCTGCTTCTGGCTGCCTTGGCACGGGCTCAAAGAGCAGCCACGTTTGGGTCCTTCAGCAGCCACCTCCTGGGCCCCACTGCCAGCCCAGGAGCCCTGGCACCAGCACTACACGGCACCTATTATTGCCCAGTCCTGCCGTGGGTTCCCAGCCAGTAAATTAGGGGTGCTGGCGGGGCTGCTGACAGCAGAACAGAGCTCATTGTGCGAGCCAGGCCGGCGCTGGCCCTTGAGGGATGAAATCGGAGCCTGTAATTTCTCAGGACTGTTGTGACATCTTTGCACAAGCGTGTGATTGAGTCACATTTGCTTTATCAGCAGAATCCTTGTCCGCCTGGGTGCACCCTCCCCCCTCCACCCGCTGCTGCCAGGCTGGGGGGAGCAGAGGGGTGCTGCCTGCTCCCCTCCCCCAGGCTTGCCTTCGCCTTTCCCTTCACTCCAAGGGGTTCCCTTCGTTCCAAGGGGCTCCTCACACCTCCTGGAGGTCCCAGCTCTGCAGCGTGCTCACCCTGCCTGCTTCTACCTTCTCCACCCAGCACCCCAGCTCCTGCCAGCCCCGGGGGCTTGGGTGATGCAAACCAAAAGAACACATGGGTAGGGGGTCCCCCGTGGCTTGGGGGTCCCCCGTGGGGTGGGGGTTCCTCCGTGGGTGGGGGAGATGGTTGGTGATGGGCAGGATGCTGGGAGGGCTGGAGGAAGAGGCGTTCCCCAGCGTTTCCTCTGGTGACACAGCAGTGAAAGCAGCTTCTGGAAAATTCCACCTTTGAGTCCTCCCCCCACGGAGTTGGGAATAGCCCCCACGGCTTTCCAGCTCTGCCCGTGGCTCTGGGAGGGGGGCTGCACTTTGAGAGGGATGGCATGGGGTTTTTAAGGCAAAAAAAATAGACAAGATGAGCCCCTGTGGCAGAGCTGAGCACCCTGGGTCAGCCTGGGAGGGGGGGGGGTCTGTGCTCTCCTGCACACACACGGCTGCACTGGGGGGCTGCAGTGGGGCTGCTCCCCCCCATCCATGCCTGAAGCATCAGGCAGAAGCATCCTGGATCCTGCTCTAGCAGGGGATGGGGTGGGTTAGGGGTGAGCGTCTCCCAAAGGGGACCACATGGTGCTTTTAGGTGGGCTGCTGAAAAATGGGACCATTGGTGAGCCTGAGAAGAGACCCCCAAATGCCACTGAGCACTTGCCAGCCCAAATCCATGGTTGTGGTGACACAGTTGTCCTTCCCCTGGGGTCTGGGAGGTCCAATTCTACCTGCAGAGTTCTGTCCAGAGGGGAAAATAAAATAGGATGGAGAGGGAGGAGGGGTGTTGGAGCTGCAGGGTGAAGGTGTCTCAGCTCTGCCCCAGGGGGTAGGGATGCTGCCCTTCTGTCCAGAGGGGAAAATAAAATAGGGTGGAGAGGGAGGACGGGTGTTGGAGCTGCAGGGTGGAGGTGTCCCAGCTCTGCCCCGTGGGGTAGGGATGCTGCCTGCTCTGCACTGAGGTTTGGGGTGGGTACCACTTTGGAGAGCCTACATCCAGCCGAGGGAACCCCCTGACCTCAGGGGAACAAGCCTACAAATTTCCTCCCTGAAGGGGACCCTGCTGTGGGGCTCAGCCCCAGAACACACCTCTGCTCCTCACTGCCCTGGGCAGCAGCCGAGCTGAGCGCTCTCCCCT
Source organism: Merops nubicus (assembly GCF_000691845.1). Lineage (NCBI taxonomy): Eukaryota > Metazoa > Chordata > Aves > Coraciiformes > Meropidae > Merops > Merops nubicus. The sequence continues at coordinate 35,638 of NW_008583757.1, read as the reverse complement.
CACTTTTTGGCTGCCTTGGTTGGGATGGGGGGAGCTGGGGATGAGCAGTCGTGCAGCTTTGAGGTTTTGCTTTGGTCAAAGTGAAACCTGGTGGGAGGAGGAACCCACCCGGGGCAGAGTGGAGCCAAAACTGAGTTTCTCCCCGTGGCTGGAGCCGCTGCGGCGTCACCCGGCGCTCCTCGGGCACGAGGAACTCTCCCAAACCTCAGAGCAGGTTCCCAAAAACAGGCTGCACACGGTGGGTTTTGAATGCCCTCAAGAAGACCTGTGTCTGCACCGTGCCCTGTGCAGCCTTGGCGGGGATCTGGGAGGGATGTTCTTGGGGTCGTCTCTGTATTTAAGTCCAGAAATGTAAACAGAAAAAACTATTTAATTTAATTTTTGGTGAAATCACAGCTACTGGGGATGGATGTGTGTGATTGCTCTGTGGTCCAGTGCTCCTACACCCTTTTTCCTGTAGCTGTGGCAGAAGGGATGTATGGATAACGTGCAGCTGCATCTTCTGATGCCTCGGGGTGTCCATTCCAGGGGCTGCCTCTGCCACACGCCTGGAGCCAGGGTGGTTTAAGGGGATCTGTTGGCTCTCCTCCTTGGGCAAAGTGCTAGAAATGTGTGGTTTCAGGGCCACGAGATGATGCTTGTTCCCTGGCCCCGTGGGTGATTTTCTGGGCTAACAGCCACGCTGCACCGTGTGGGTCGTGAGTTTGCCCAAGTCGGTGCCAAGTTTTGGGTCCACAGCCAGTGTTGGAAGGGGAACAGGCAGGTCTTGCTCCATCCTCACTCCAATTCTCAGCTGTGCTGGTGTAAATGGAGAGCAAACTTACTCAAGATTGTAGGCCAGGGGCGATTTCAATTCATCCCCTGTAAACCTAACGCTCTGTTCATTCCAGTTTTTGATCAGGGACAAAAGTGAGGACCTGACCTCTTGTGGTCACTGTATTCCCATGACAATTTTCACAGGAAAACGATGGTCAAACCCTCATATCCTGCCCAGATCTGCTGCCTGCTCATTGCTTTCAGCACCCCTCTTCCTTTCTGGCTGCAGGCTGTTTGCCACTGGTACCTTGGGTTGCTCTGCTGGGAAGGGTGGAAGGAGGGTGAGGTGGAAACCTCCATCATTTGAGGTTCCTTGGAGGAAGCACAGAGGAGATTTTCTGTTCTACTTTTGAGGAATGAGAGCCAATGGACAAGTCATTCTCACCACCAGGTTTATTTTGGGAAGCTCACCCCCCGCAGAGGCACTGAAAGAAGGAACAGTTTCCTCTGTTTACATGCACATTCACGTGCGTTTGGGTGTCAAAGTTTTGAAGCTGGTCAACACCCAAGTGACACTTGAGAGCAGAGGAGGAGGAGGTTTCCTAAAGCCTGATCTCAGCTGCTGGTCCTGATTCCCTTCCGAACGTGGCCCCACAGCCCCAGCACAGAGGGCTGACTTGAGGAAGGGAGTGGCAACCCAAATTTAGAATTTCCTGCTGTTTAATACCCAGAATTGATCTGCTTTCTGATTAAGAAGGAAGAGGTGCTGAGGGAAAGTTAAAAAGCAGAAGCAGGGGTTGCAGGCAGCTTTCCAAAGCTGGGCTGGCGTCAGGGCTGGGTGCAGGGGGTGCTCGCACCGGGGTGGGTCCCTGGAGCCCTTGGTGCCCACAGATCCCTCTGATCCCACTCGGGTGGGCTGTGAGGTTGTGTCCTGGGTCTGCAACCCCCCTTGGCTGCAGAAAAGCACAGCCCTGGGACTCTGTTTGTGCCTTGAGAGATGTTTTTTTCTAACTTCCCCTCTCTCAGACCCAGACTGTGGAGCCACCGAGCTGCTGAGTAAACTCCCTGGATATGCAAGAAAAGGTTTTCTAGCAGAGCTAGGTCACTGTAGTTTTACTGGCAAAGCCTCTTAAGCACAAATGAAGATTAGACTGGCGAAAGCTTATGCTGGTACAGTTTATTCTGGTACAAATGAGCTATCCTGGGAAAAAAAAAAAGCTCTGCTGCACTGTGGTAATTGTTTCTGCTCTGGGACATTTTGCGGTCTAGAAATGTTAAAATCACAACTCTTCTTGATATTGCCCTATCAGCAAAAGCTGTGAGGAGCCAGCAGGCAGCTGCAGACATACCCCCAGCCAAGCTGCAGTGCTTCCAGAGTCCTGGGCACTGGGTGGTAACATGCACAGGAGAGGATCACCAGGGCTGGTGGGGGTCAGATGCTTTCGGCCACTGCAGCTCCCAGGGGGTCTGACCTGCCCATTGGGGCTGACACCACTCATGGATGTTTGCTGGTCCAAACTGGAGGCTTCTGAAGCCCCAGAATTCTGGCCCCAACAATACCAAAGGGTTGGAAAATAGCAATGAAGCTGCCTAGGGACTTTTGGTGCTTGCCTACACTGGTCTGTGTGATGCAGCTGCCTGAGAATGGGGACAAATGTTTGATAAAGATGTTTTCTTGCCTTATTAAAGATGAATAGTAGTTAAAAAGTGCTGTCATGGAGCCGGGAGGGGAAAAACATGTGGAGAAGGTTGACTGAGAAGCCAAGATGCTAGCCTGGGTCTTGCAATAGCCAGGATCTATTCCCAGCTTTGGCTCCAGTTTCCCCTGTGACCTTGGAGAAGGTCACAACAAGCCTGTGCCCTGCTCGTGCCATCTGCATCTGCCTCATCGGGGACATTGCTCTCCCTGTACCTCAGTTTCCCCACCTGAGGAGCAGGGGTGGTGGCATCCAGAAGAGATCTTGCAAAGGCAGGTGCCTGCTAAGGGAAAGGGCAGTGCTGAGCACCGTGCCAGAAAAACAAGCCCTTATCTGGAGGGCAGATCAGGACCCGCCGGCTCCCGCCTGGGTGCAGTGGTTTCAGCTGAGACGTGTTCCTCTGCTGCCCAGGAGAGCTGAAAGCACCCACAGGGCTCCCCACGGCCCCTCTGCTCGGGATGGATCATGTGGCCATGCCTTAAACCTCTTTATTCCTTGGGAAAAATTCCCATCTAAATTCTGTGGCTGGCGGGGCCGTAGTTTAGAGCAGGAGCTTCGTTGCAAATTCTTCAGCTGCTGAAGAACTCTCCTTTCCCATCTCCCCACTGCCATGGGGCATCTTACAAGCTAGATAGAGCTCCTTGTGTTGGAACAAAGGACACACAGAGAAAATAGTTGCAATTTATGGGTGTGGCAGGAGGGGAAATGCTTTGAGAACTTTTTTTAATTTTTTTTTTCTAATTTAGAAGCAAGCACGGGGTTTATTTTGGTCAAGAGATAGTCACACAGAATGGCTTTAAATGGCAGAACTACACAAGAAATGAATAGGTCCTACAGGTTGCTTGTGATGAATGAGGGGGGTGGATTTCTCACGTCCAGCTCTGGATCCCCATCTCTCCACCTCGAGTCATCTTTTTGCCCAAAATGATTTCCCCATCATCTTCCCCCTGGGAGCATTCCCCCTTGAGCTGGGGGCTGGCAGCATCTGCACTGGGTTGCTGGAGGTGGACTCTTGATTTTGATAAGGGGAAAAAAAAACCCCAAACTTTTTCCATGCTTGCTGGATCAGTTGGAGGTGAACGTCTTCCATGGCTGCTGCTCTTGCAGTGGGGCTCGGGGCTGTGGAGGAGGAGTGGAAACATCCCTGTGTCCAAGGGGCTGCTTTGAACTGGGCTTTGCATCCTGACTCTGTGGAGGAGCTCAGGTCTGGTTCAGATTTCAGAACATTTTGGGTGAAAACACCCCCAAACGTGTTTTCTGTGCTGTCACACACTTCTCAACAGTCCTGTTCAGTGCAGGGTTCCTCTCTCACCTCCTTTCCTTTTTGTTGCTGTTGCCTGAATGGTTTTCTCCAGACCAGCCCTACCACACCCCCAGTTCCTCGCTGGGTGCTGGGGGAGCCGGTCAGCAGGATGGGCGAGGGGAGGTGTGGGGTGCCCGGGGTGGGGGCTCCCGTGGCACCCAGGGGATGGGTCTCCAGGGAGAGAAGCCAGCCCTGCACGTGCTTTGCTTTCTGATGTGCTTGAGTAGGCACGGGCCGGTCGCCAGTAACCTGCCTGTGACCTCTCCTGCCTTAAATACTCCTTCCTTTTCAAAGGAAGGACTGTGCTGTGCTGCCTTCCCTTCACCGGCGGGTCAAGTGCCTGTTTCCCCTGGGCAGGGGATCCAGAGCATCCCTGGAAGGTCTCAGTCCATCACCTTGGCTCGTGGGTGTTTCTGAGACATGCAGAAATTCCTTCTTCAGAGGAAGAAGGGCTGGCTGGGACCTTGTGCCCAGGCACATGCCTGCTGCAGAATGAGCCTCTGCCTTTCCCTGGCCAGAGCACATCATGACACCCAGCCCCACTCCTCCCCAAAGACACCAAAAAAGCAGATTGCTGGGAAGCCAAATCCTCCTGTGCTGAACCCCAGGAGCAGACCCCCAAAGCCTCAAGGAATTTCTGGGGGTTCCTGTTGTGCCACGGGCACGTCGCTCAGCCCAGCTCAGCCGTGATGCCTGGTGCCTGTTTTATATCCACAGCCTGCAGGAGCCTATGTGGGGCCAGTGCCCTGGGGACTGGGATGTGGGGCCAGGGATGCCCCAGAGATGGGGCCAGCAGTGCTGGCACGTGGTTCTGACATCGATGGTGGCACCTGGCTGGAGCACCAGCTCTGTCCCACGGGTACCAACTGAGACAGGACACCCCTGCAGAACAAGCTGGCAACATCCCAGCCCTGCAGAGCCTAATCCTGAGTTTTGCTCTCTCCCTTCCTCCACCCTCTGCCCCAGGGATCCCAGTTCTGGCTCAGAGCTGAAGGAATTACCCATGCAGGGACTGAGCCTCTCCTGTGGCCCGTGTAATCCTGTTATGCCTGCAGTGGGAATGGTGCAATGGGGACATGCTGGGGACGACTGGGCTGTGAGGGGGGGACACACACCCCGGGGGGATCGGGGTGCCAGGGCAGCGTGGCAGCCCGTGGCCATGACTCTGTGTGGGGAAGACCCTCGGGGGTCTCTGTGCCCCACCAGCACCCTTGTGAGGCAGGGGTGGGGCTGAAGGCATCAGGGCTGGAAGGAGGGTGCCCGGGCAGGAGGTGTGAGCACGTGGGGTGCAGCAGCATGGTGCTGGGGCAGCAGTGGGGCTCTGGGTGCAGCAAGAGGGTGCTGATGGCAGTGATGGGACCTTGGTGAGAGGAGCATCGCTGCCTCGTTGCCCTCAGCTTCCCTGTGCTGGGATTTTTCCACTGGGATGGGGCTTTTCCATTGGGATCAGTGATCTCCAGGGAGGATTGCTGGGGCTGGGCTGGCTGGGGGTTCAGCAAGTGTGTTTCCCACTGTGTAATGTTCGTATGCCAATTGCTCCAAAATCCTGGGGAGGCAGCTGACCCTAGGCAGGTGACTGAAGACAATATTTCCCCAAATTTCATTAACTTTGGGGCCTGTAACCAAAAGCAGTGGCTCCCAGACCCCCCTGTGAACAGCCCCTGTCCGTGCCGGTGCCTCTGTGGCTCGGAGCCTGTCTTTGCTGGTGCAAACTGGGGGACACTGGGAGGGTGTTGGGGTGAGCGGTGACGATGCCAGGGGCTCCCTGGCCACGAGCCAGCCCCTTCCTCACTCGGGATTGTTTTGTGAGCAGCGTGACAGGATGAGGAGGAAACGTGCCAGGAACGGCTCCGTGTCTCCTCCCGGGAGAATCAGAGGCTATTTTTAACCCCCCCTTCCCGCTCCCTCCCCCTTCTGCCCACTCCCGTGGGAACATGGAGCTGCTGGGGCATCGCTGCTGCCTGCAGGAGCTGCCCCCAGGCCCCCCTGGGCAGCACCTTCCTCCTGGGCACACAAACCACCCGTGGGGATGCACGATAAAGCCAAGGGGCGACAGAGCCGAGTGACCCCACGGCGTGGGGGGGTC
>NW_008583757.1:29098-29768 GCF_000691845.1 Merops nubicus | reverse complement strand
GGGTGCAGGAGGGCAGGGCTGGCTGCTCCGTGAGGTGGAAACGCTGCCAGGGTCTGTCCAGGCCTGCAGCAGAGGTCCTGCTCTCCAGCAGAAGGTGCGAGAGGCAGGAGCTGCCCTGGGGATTTCTGGGCTTGCTGTGGAGCTGTCGGATCGGAGCCTGTCCCAGACCGCAGACTCAGCCCCGTTTCTCTCCTTCCTCTCTTCCAGATTTCTCCAACCAAGTCAATTCCACGTCCCTGAACTCGCCCACGAGCCGGGGGCCCATGGCCACCCCCTCCCTGCACCCGTCCATCGGGCCGGGCATCGGCTCCTCGCTGGGCTCCCCGGGCCAGCTCCACTCGCCCATCAGCACCCTGAGCTCGCCCATCAACGGCATGGGACCTCCCTTCTCTGTCATCAGCTCCCCCATGGGCCCGCACTCCATGTCCGTCCCCTCCACCCCCAGCCTGGGCTTCGGCACCAGCAGCCCGCAGGTAAGGGGAGAATCCAGCTCTGTGGAGGGACCCCCACCCAGGGCCAGGGTTTGAGGGGTCTCAAACCTGCCCGCTGCCCCTTTCTTCTGGCCGGGGAGGGGCTGGTCTTCTCTGGGTGAAGATTATGTGGAAAAAAAAGCTCCAACTACGGGCAGATAAGCTCTTTTTAAAAATAGCCAGCTCGGGGCAGGCTGGCC
>NW_008583757.1:24766-29068 GCF_000691845.1 Merops nubicus | reverse complement strand
TATGTTTAGTAAAAGGGCAGATTAAGGCATTGGCCACCACCTGCCACTCGCTGCGGGTTTATTTAGTCCAGGCCCTCTCTGGGAGTCGAGCACCTGCCGGCACCTTTATTTTTAAATATTGGCCTGATTTATTTCCAGAGATAACTGATTTTTCTCCCTGGGGCTGGGGAGGGCTGTGCTGTGCTGAGTCCCGTCCCTGGGGACCCCCGGGGGGCTCCGGCAGGACTCAGCATCCCTGTGCTGGCTGGAGAGGGAGCGGCTTTGTTTGCCTTTTGGTGGGCTTCTCCAGTGCAGGATGTGACCCCCCGTAGGTGTGTGGGGACCCACAGCCTGGCAGAGCTGGGCCTGGCTGGATCCTGCTCCCCGAGGAGGGAGGATGAGTGAGGTGGACATGCCACCACCTCCCATCCCATGGCCAAGGGAAGGGGAACTGAAACAGTGCCTGGGAATGGGTGGCCAGGGCAGAATTAGCAGTGAGAGCGCCAGGATGGTGGGGAAGGAGTGGGAAAGGGGGATGTGAAGCAAGGCAGGGGTGAGCCACGAGCCAGGGAGGAAATGGGGAACAGGCAACACACCCCCAGCACCCTCAGCATCCACTCTGAGGCACATTTTGCTTTATAGGAGCCAGGGGAACCGAAATAAAGCACAGCCCCAGAGCAGAAAGGGGAACTGAGAGCGTGGTGGGATGGTGCCAGGGAGCAAGCTCCAGCCGCCTCGGCGTGGTGTCTGAGGTGGTTTTCCTGGAGGTGATGACTTAGGAGGTCTTCAGCCTAATGGCTCCTGCCATCTGTTCCCTGTCTGGGCTCATTACATCCTTGTCCCCCTCCCTGTGATGGGCAGAGGCACCTACCTGGGCCCACGGAGGAGCACGGCGAGAAGAGGAGGAGGAGGAGGAGGAGGAGGAGGGGGGATGCTGAGAGCAGGGCTCACCCCCCCACACTGCACTGCACCCGGGGGTAATGAGGCGTGTGGCCCCGTCGCCAGGCGGGGATGGCACTGATGGAAGGTGGTTTGAATCAGATGGCAGATGCCACTTGCCATCAGGCCACGCCTCGTCGCCTCTGGAAAGCCAACGGAGCAGAAGGGCATGGGGCGTGTGAGGGGTGGAGGGTCCCACAGGGTGGTTCCCAGCCACCCCCCGGCTCCTGCTGCCACCGGGGTGGGAAGCAGCCAGCAGATTCCCAAAAGCTGGAGCACCATCCCTCTCCTGTTTGGTCCAGCAGAGGTGAGGAGCCAGCAGCGCTCGGTGCCGGCACCAGAGGATGCTCAGTGTGCTCCCAGCACGTTCCCTCCAGAACTTCCCAGGACCTTGCACAGTTTCCAAGCACAGCCCCAAAATCAGGGGGTGAGGCAGTGTCCTGAGACTGGATCCCAGCACCCCAGGAGCCCCCAGGCCCCCCTGAGGAGGGGGTAGTGGTGCTGAGCTGGGGTGTGTGGGGCAGGAGCTGGGTGGAAGCTGTGGGGTAGTTTGCAGGGATCAGCAAGGTCCCAGCTGGACTGGGAGGCTGGACCCAGTAACTTTGCTGCTTATTGGGGTTTAACACACTTTTAAACCCTCTCACCTCAAAATTTTGGGAAAATGGGGAAAAAAAGCCAGATTTTTGGTAAGAGCCAAAGGGGAGGGACTTCTCAGAGGGTTGGAAGGGCAGCACTGGCTCAGTGCCCCCAGGCATCGCTGGCAGCAGCTCGGGGAGAGATCAGCCACAGGATTAGGATTTTCCAGAGCCTCCCTGCCTTTGCACAGTGCTCTTTGGGAGGGCGCCTGGGGGGACCAGAGAAGGGGTTTGGGGTGTTTTTTTGGCTGGGAGGAGGAATAAAGCTCTTCTTGCTAGGAGGGGACAGGATTCAGTCTCCTCCCTGCCCGCACGTGCTGCTGGTGTGGCACACACTGGGGTGGGGTGGGAACCTTGGGGTGCTTGCAGTGTCCCCCCTGAAAATTTCCCAACAAATTTCCCCAAAATTTCCCAAAAAGTTTCCCAAAAACTGCACTGGGGAAATTACTGGAGCTGATAACCCTGAATCCTTGTAGGGATGTGGTACAGCAGTGCCAGCAGCCCCTGCTCATGGTGTGGCACTGAGAGGCTCTACCTGGGGACCCACAGATCCCAAAGAGAGATGCTCCTGCCTGGGGACTTGCTTGTCCCTCCTGTCTCTGTGGCACTGTCCTGGCTGCCTTTCATTCATCAGCTGGCACAGGCAGGGAGGGAGAGGGAGGCAGATCCATCCTGTTTCTCCAGGGTGGGTTTACCTTGCTCTGTTCTACGGTTATTAGTCATCTGCCTGCCAAATATTCCCCACCAGCCAGGAGACTTTAAAGCCAGAGGAACGGCTGCACTGCTCTAATTGACAGATCACAAGCCCTGGGACTTCCCTGAATTAATTTGTGACAAGTGCAATTGCTGACTCTCTCTATTAGAGAAGAGAAACACGACAAGCAGAAGCACAAATCCTGCGTAGCCAACCTGGATTTAGAGGTTGGCAAGAACAGAGGCTCCGTGACAGTCCCTGGCAGGCTGGTCCCTGGGACTACAGCAATCCTGCCTGGTGCTGCATCCCCAGCTGGCCAAGCCTGGCACCTCCCTGCACCCCTAGACCTGCCCAGGCTGGGCAGGGTTGCTGGGAGCTTGTCTCATTCTCCTCTTGGGTCAGTTTTGGGAAAAAACTTCAAAGCTTTGGGTTTAGGCAGTACTTGTCCCTGCTTGGCCCTCCTGCCCCACAGCTGAGGGCATGGGCAAGCCCTGCTGTGGGGCTGGCTCAGCCCCACGCCCACGTGCCCTGGCTCCCCACTGAGCACTCTGCTTCTGTTTCGACAGCTCAACTCGCCCATGAACCCCGTCAGCAGCTCAGAAGACATTAAGCCACCCCTGGGGCTCAACGGAGTCCTCAAAGTGCCAGCACACCCCTCAGGAACGATGGCCTCCTTCACCAAGCACATATGTGCCATCTGTGGGGACAGATCTTCAGGTGAGGCTGGTGCCTGCCCCAGGAGGGCCCAGGGCAGCGTGCTGGGGCTGTGGGTGCCCTAGGAGAGCCTGGTGAGGGTTTGCAGGGCTCCTTGCATCACAGTGGGGAGGGAGGGAGGCCACCCGTGCTCTCAGAGGAGGGGATGAAAAGTCCTTTATTGACCGTCCTCCCCCAGCCTGGTCTGGGACAGGCTCTGAGCCAAGCCAGGAGATCCCAGGTCTCTGCTCAGCAGTGGTGTTACCTCCACAGCACCTCTGGAGTCCAGGCATTAGTGAGTGTCCCTCTCTCTTCTCATCCTTTGATCCACAGTGCTATTGTCACATAGCACCAGGTAAAGAGATGTGCTTCCCATGGAGCCTCTGTGCTCCGGGGAGATAAAGATGTGCTAATTCCCTTTATTCTCCTGCTGCTCCAGCTCATGGGATTCAGGAGGTCCTTAGGGGCACCTCCAGGCCTGGAGGAGGAGGTTGAGAGGTGGTGCAGAGCAGGCTGGGTTGGGGCTCTGGTGGGGGGGGCAGGGGCGGGGGGTCATGGGTGTAACGGGGGGTCCCTGTTCCAGTGCTGTACTGCCCTTTCCCTGACACCTCGCTAGGAACCAGCGAGGGCTTTGCCTGGCTGGGGGAGGTCATAGCCCATGGAGGATGTCCTGATTTGATGGGCCAAGTCAAGCTGAAGCCACTTCTCCTTCTCTCAGCTCTGAGAAACCTCTGCTTGCCCCAGGCAGGGCTGGGGGAGCCCCTGGGGAAAGCGGGTGATCTTTGTGGTGCGGGCGAGCGAACAGGGGGCAGCGGGCAGCGCCTTCTCTCAGCTCTGAGAAACCTCTGCCTGCCCCAGGCAGGGCTGGGGGAGCCCTTGGGGAAAGCGGGTGATCTTTGTGATGCGGGTGAGCGAACAGGGGGGAGCGGGCAGCACCCGGGACACTCAGTGGCTGCTTTTAACCCCATCTGTGTGTCCCCTGGCAGGAAAACATTATGGGGTTTACAGCTGCGAGGGCTGCAAAGGCTTCTTCAAACGCACGGTGCGGAAGGACCTGACCTACACGTGCAGGGACAACAAGGACTGCCTGATCGACAAGCGCCAGCGCAACCGCTGCCAGTACTGCCGCTACCAGAAGTGTCTGGCCATGGGCATGAAGAGGGAAGGTAAGGCTGCCAGAGCCTGGCCCCACCACCCACGGGTGCTTCACCAAGGGCTGCCTGCCCCAGGCTGATGAAAAGTTGCACAGCGCATCTATATTTTGCTTCCCTGCCACAGCCAGGGCCTCTCGTGGGCTCCACAACCCGTGGAGGGTGGTGAGATGCTGGCCCAGGTTGCCCAGAGAGGCGGTGGCTGCACACT
>NW_008583757.1:22327-24584 GCF_000691845.1 Merops nubicus | reverse complement strand
ATTTTTTTCTCACTGGGAAGAAGAAAGAAATTCAGTCTTGTAAAAGCTCTCTCTTCCCCTTCCTGGAATTGAAATGTGGGATCTCAAACTCTCTGGCAGTGCCTCTTTTAAAGGCTGTGTTTTAAATGCTGACTGCATCTGTTCTCCACTGCTGGCAGAACAGGCTTTTGATGTGAGAACGACCCCGTGGAGCAGCTCACTTCTCTGCTGCCTTCTCCCCTTACACCTTCAGAGCCACACTTGCCTCCCTCTCTTCCCCTTCCTGGAATTGAAATGTGGGATCTCAAACTCTCTGGCAGTGCCTCTTTTAAAGGCTGTGTTTTAAATGCTGACTGCATCTGTTCTCCACTGCTGGCAGAACAGGCTTTTGATGTGAGAACGACCCCGTGGAGCAGCTCAGTTCTCTGCTGCCTTCTCCCCTTACACCTTCAGAGCCACACTTGCCTCCCTGATGGGGCAATTAGCCCACCCCTGCAGCCAGCCTCTCTGGCTGCAGCCAGCAGCTCCAGCCAGGTCTCTCTGAAGAGCTCCTCGTGTTGTCTGGAGCACAGATGAAGCAGGGCAGTGCCCAGGGCTGAGCAGACCCTGCAGGGCTCCATTTGTGGGCTTGCCTAAGGACCCACAACGTGCAGAGTCCTCAGATGGCAACGCTGTCTCTGCTCGAGGTGTGGGGGGATTGCAGGAGGCTGGGGGATGAGGGCACCCAGGGGACCCCCTTGGCCCTGCAGAGCTTAACCCTTGGGTGCTCAGAAATGAAGCTTTCTGGTCCACCAGACCTCCAGTCTTAAATGGAGAGGTTGAGATGCTGAGGAAGTGCCTCTGGAGATGAGCTGTGTGGTGCAGACATGGTGCTTTGTGTGTGTGTGGGGGTGGCACTGCCCTGGCTGCTGTGCAAAGGGGCAGAGCCATGGGGTGTGCTGGATCCCACAGGAGATGTGTGGCAGGAGGAGCAAAGTCTGATCTCCAGCCATGGGAGACTCAGGGGACTAAAAAAAAGCCAAATCTCTGCGTTCAACAGCAGCACTTGCTTCTCAGGGGAGAAAGGTGGGTGGAGAGAGATGTGAAGCATCCCATTAGCCTGGCCTTGGCTCCAGAGCTTTGCACCAGCAGCTGGGGACCCATTTCCCCTTCAGACCCTTGGAACATCTCAGCCAACCTCTGTAGGGAAGGGAGCACCAGCAGTGATGCTTCAGCCATGCAGCCTCTGCTCAGGTACCTGCTCCCTGTACTGACTGCATGGGCAGCACCACGAAAATTATAGGTCCATTAATTAATTCCTAAATGGTGGTGGAACTCCCCAGGGAGCGCGTACAGTGTGAGCACTCTATTAATTCATCTTGATTAACATTAGCACAATGAATGCCAAATGAATTCATAACGATCAGCCAATTATTTAAAAGTGTGACAGATGGGATCTTCCTAACTCCAGGAGTGCACTCAGGCAGTGCTGGCTGATCTTGTGGTGCTGGGGCTGCGTGAGGATGGCTTTGGAGAAGGGCAGGAGGCTGGTGTGTTGGCAGGCAGTAGATATTTGGGGTATAATCCCCATGTAGGTAAAGCTGGAATAACTCCCCTGGTCCCCAGATAAATCTCTCTCTTGTTGTTAAAATAAAAACTCACAGTAGCTCGTGGCAGGTTTGGAGGTGTCCTAAGGTTGCCCTAGACCTGAAAGTGAGAAGTTGGATCTTGCTGAGCTTGGGTTTTGAGCAAGTCTTGAGTTTCATGTGTGATATTGAATCTGAATGAGGGTTGGCAGAGGGATGGTGTCCACAAGCAGGCAAGAAAGACCCTCCTGATGGGTTTTCACCCAGGGTCTGGCCAGCCTTGGGTGGCAACTGATGAGGAGATCACCACCAGGTGCCCCCACCTTCCACATTAAGCTGGAGGTGTGGCAAGAAGCCACCTCTATAAGAGCTTACCCTGCTTGCAGTAGGTTTGGGTGGGCTGTTTATACAGTTTATGGGTTGTGTGAGGGTTCTGGTTATTGAAAGGCCTCCTTGACTCTTCATGGCAAGTGGAGTTTCCAGGGTGGCAGAACAAGATGATGAGTTTCTACCTAGGAACATACTGTATAACTGGACTGATTGCCTGAGTCCTTCCTTCTCCCAGGGCATGGTTCCTTGCCCAGCTCCCTCCCTTCTGCACATCCTTTCCAGTGGGTGAGTGCATTGACTTGTTCCTCCTCTGGCAGTCTGGCACTTTGGGTCTCTGGGGTGTGATGTGGGAGTGGCAGGGGGGGGTTTGGCTGTGGCTCTGC
>NW_008583757.1:14343-22296 GCF_000691845.1 Merops nubicus | reverse complement strand
CTGCTGCTCTGCCTGTTAATATCTTTCTGTATTGGGCAATTGGTCAGCAGAAGAGATATGCATCTAATTTGTCAAAAAAAAAGTTGTTCTCCCTTCCATTGCATCCCTCCCAGCTTGCTGCTGCAGCCCATCCACTTTGCCAGCAAGGAGCCTTGTCCTTATGCCAGCCCCACTGCTTTGGGGAGTGGTTTTGGGCTAAACCCTGTGCTGCTGATCCCTTTTACCTAAATACAACATAGCTTTTTATCCTCTGGTGTAAACTGTTGCATCTTTTAAGTAACAGAGCCAGGGTAACGGGCTTCGTGTCCCTAAAAAATACCTTGCTCTGGAGACTTTATAGCTACACAAAGGCACAGCAGCTTGGTGGGGAAGTCTCTCTCCTGTAGCCCACAGGTATTTGTGTGTTGTGGAAGTACAGGAAAACCCTCTACACTGAGTGCTGTAGCTCTGGTGAGAGAATAACTGTTAATGGCATCCTGTAGTGCTGTGACCTGCAGAGGGATGCTGGGAAGGAGAGGGCTGAGGGCCACGTTCATACCAAAAACCTGTGGCAAGAGGGTAAAAGGAAAGGGCATCCTACATAGCTAAGAAGCTGGCTTAAAGGAGTAAAAGCACTGGGACCTCTGGGGCAGCTGAGGGAGCTCTGGAAGGGTTTGATCCCAACGCCTGTGAGGTCTCCAGGTGAACGTGCCAGGAGCAGACCCAGAGGGATGGACCTTGACCGTGTGCTCTGGGCTGGGGCAGATGGAGGTGAGGGGCAGGGGAGGCTGCAGGGTGCTGCTGGGAGGGTGAGGGGTTGCTGCAGGGATTGGCTTGAAGGGGTGAAAACCTGCAGAGGTGGAAGGTTCCTTCTGGTGCCTCCATCTCTCCTGGCTGCTCCCTATTCCAAACATCTGAGGTAGCTCCTGATGCTGGATTTATGGTGAATGAGCCTCTGAGGTATCACAGCTATAATAAATAAGCAACTGGGAACATTTTTCCCCTGTGAGTTGCTGCCAGCTGTGTGAGGTTTGGTTTTTGTGCTCTGTCTCCCACTAAATACCAGATAGTCAACAAAATTAAGATTACCATCAGGGATCTTGCCTGGTGCAGGGATTGTTAGTGAGGGGGTGGCTGTTTGCATCCAGGAGTGTAACTGTCTCTGCCTGATCTGTTACTCATTAGGGTCTAAGGTGTCTGTGTCTCAGCAGCTATGTTTTAAAGGGAAAAACCAGGACCAGCCATCGAGTGGAGGAGGCAGAGGTCCCGTGGAGGGCTGGGAGTGACCCCCGAGGGGCTTGGGTTTAGGGCATCTTCCCTGCAGTGCCCTGAGCTGGGGTTAAGCTCGGAGGGGAAGGGGGTCAGTGAGACCCCGAGCTCCACGGCGTTATCTCTGGGCCCCAGCACTGCTGGCAGTGCTGTCAGTGAGCAGGGCGAGCAGGAAATTCCAGCCAGGAGCCCTTTCCCATGCTCCCGCCCCGAGCAGCCCCTGGGAACCAGCAGCCTGGCCCTGCTCCCTCCTCTCCCTCTCCTCTCCTTGTGAGCAGAGCTGCCTCCCCAGGACCTACCAGGCTGCTGCTTGGGCTGGTTCCCGAGATCCTTCCTAAATCCAGGCACGGGTACCTGACAGCTGCCTCCATCCAGTCATGCTCTGAGCATCCAGGATGTCTGCTGTCCCCTTGCATGCCTGATCTCTGGCTCCAAGACTTCAGCTTAAGAGCTTGAGATGATGCTTCCTTTCCCCCCCTCTTGCTTGCACTGCCATCGAGCTGAGTGGTTTAACCTGGGAGGTTTGGCTTGCAGAATAACTCAGAGACCTCTGCCTGTCTCTGGGGAGCTGCTCAGATACATCACTTAGCCTGGAGGGACAGGAGTTTCTCCTCAATTTTAACCTGCAGGGATTTGGAGCTCAGCTCCTGCACTAACACAGCCCTGCCCTGGCTGTGCATCCCCCCTGCACCCCAGAGCTGGAGCCATCCCAGCAACCAGAGCATCTCTCAGGAACAACAGGAGCAGGAAGAGTCTGGGGAGAAAGAGCAGGAATTCAGGTCTCCAACCCTCTGGCCAAGTGAATGTAAAAGCAGGCAAGGGGCCATACCCTAGTGAAGGGGCAGGGTTCAAGAGCACAGTTATTTTTAGTAATAATTTGGGAATGGAAAATGTCTTTCAGCTTAATGAGCTTGTTTCTTATATCCTTTTAAAGTGCTGCTCTTAAAACCAGCTGGTGAAATGATACTGGGCTTGGATTTTGTTTTTAAGGATACTCTTAGGTTGAGAAAAAGGGTCTGGTGGATGATTTTTCTCTCATGGCTTTAGCAGTGTTGCTGTTTGCTTTCACTTGGCAGCCTCTGGCTTTGGAGAGTGAAGGGAGCTGGTGGTTTTTGCTGTTGTTTTCCAGAGCTGCTCCCCATGTAGGGTGACCACATCCAAAGGTTTCCATCCACTTTTTAACACTCTGAAGTTATTTTTTTTATTATTATCACGGTGATATTTTGCCTATCTTAAAAAAAATGCAGCATTCAAATGAAAATGTTGGAGAAAATGCCACTGTTTATTTCTTGTATCTCAGCTTCTGAGGTTGTTTGCAGTAGTAGAAAGCTGCATCTTTGAAAACAAAAAGGAGGCACATGAAAGCAGAGTAGAAGAAGTGCTTTCTGAAGTCATTTCCTTGCCTGTAATGGCATTTTTGATATAAACCTCAGGTGTAAGTGCTTCAAGGTGCCCATGATGCACAGCCAAGATGTGGTGTCATAAAAAGACAGCAGAGTTTAATACATTGCATGGCTAGTGAAACAAAAATCCTCAGTAACCCCCCACCCAGCACTTCATAAATAAAGCAGCCTCCCACTTGGAGAAGATCGAGCAGGTTTTGGTCTTGGAGGCCACCAGAGCCTTGGGGCTCTCCATGAGGAGGAGGATGTGCCCTGGTAAGGCAGGGGCATGTCCCCCAAAATCCATCCAGGTTGGAGCTGTCTGGAAAGCATCATTGTGCCTGTTGGCTCTGTGGATCCCTCCATCTGCTGGGAAATGGCAAGGAGCCAAAGGGGTGAAGGCAGGAGGGGATCAGAGCGTGCTGAGAAGAATGGGAAAGCCAAGGCTAAAAAGTGCATCTTCTGTTGAGCCAAAAAGTGCATCTTCTGTCCACCCATGACTTTCACACTGCCTGAGAGCCAGGCTGAGCATCACTGCCTGCCCCCCACGGTGCCCAGGGACTCCAGATGCTGGATCTGTCCCCTTGGATCTTTCCTATTATTTTTAGACTCGGAATTAGTCTGTGGATCACAGCATCAGGTTGTTGTCCCTGAGCCCAAGGCTTAAAAAGGAAAGAACTTCTGCCTGAGGATTTGGCTTCTACGTGGCTCAGAGCAAGGACCTAGTGATGTTCATCACAAGGCTTGTGATGAAGTGGCAGGAGCTGGGGATGCTGCAGTGGTTTCTCAGCAGTGTCCTCCAGGTGCCCTCCCAGAGCCTCAGCATCTTGTTCTTCTCCAGCAGCTGGAATGTTCATTACTCAACCCCAGCCACCCACGCTGGTTGGTTTGGGCTCCTGAACTGGGTTGGTTGCTCACTTGGAAATGGACTCAAACCTGCTTATTTAAGCCATCAGCTGCTGCACCACGAGCAAAGGCAAGGTGTCCAGTGTTGATGGACACTGGCAGAGGAGGGGTCTGGCACTTCTGCACGTCAGCCCTTGGACCTGGGCAGCTGAGGCTCATCTGCAATCCACAGGACGAGACTTCTCGGCTCTTAGAGGTCACTGAGAACTGGTCTTGACACATGGGGCTCCATATCTTGCTGTACCGTGGCCTGGGGAAGTGCAGATGGACTGGAGAAGCTCGAGATGAAAAATGACAGCAAGCAGCCTTAGGCAAGTACAAGCCAAATCAAGCAGAATAACACGAGAGCCTCATCATCAGGTGCCATGGAAAACACAAGCTTCTGTCCTTGGCTCAGCTGAGACATAGCTGGAGGAGGTGGGGCTGTCTCAGAGCTCTTTGACTACAACATCTTTTTTTTTCTCCTCAAGTGCACTGCAAGGTTTAAAGGCTTCCCCTGTGTTAAGAAAATCAGACTAGAAAACCTCCCAGCGATACGAGTCTCCTTGAGGAAAAATAAAAGCACTGGCACAGCCATCAGCACGGAGCAGAGTGTGGGGAACTCATCCCTGGAAACAAGAGGCTGGGGACAGGGCTGGTATCCCAACAGCTTGGGCTGCTCTGCCTCACAGAGCATCTCTGTAACATCGGCAGGCTGAGAGCCCTGGGGCTGCTGAGCTGGAGAAGAGAAGCCCCCAGAGGGGATCTGATCAATGCTGAGCAAGAGCTAAAGGCCCCATGGGCGGCAAGAGGCTGGAGCCAAACGCTGGTCAGTGGTGCCCAGCAACAGGACAAGGGACAATGGGCACAAACTGGAACCCAGGAGGTTCCACCTGACCAGGAGGAGACACTTTGCTATGAGGGTGGCAGAGCCTGGAGGAGCTGCCCAGAGAGGTCGTGGAGTCTCCTTCTCTGGAGAGATTCCAAACCCCCCTGGCTGTGACCCTGGGCACCCTGCTGTGGGTGAGCTGCTGGAGCAGGGGGGCTGGATGAGATGATCTCCAGAGGTCCCTTCCAGCCTCACCACTCTGTGGTGCCTTGCCCACATGTACGCAAGACAAGTCCCATGGTTTGTCCAGACAAGCTGAGGCAGCAGTTGAGTGCAGTGAGGGCCATGCTGGTCTTGCAGAGCCCTTGCCAGCCCTTCTCTCCTCCTGATGAGCAGCAGCTCAGCCTGCAGCAGCAGGGATGTGTTCTCCAGCCCTTCATCTCATTGTCACCATCTTACTGCAGTAGGAGCAGGAGTGCCCAGCTGAGGTTTGGGAAGATCCTTGTAGGTCATCGAGGCTGTCAAGTGCCTTGTTATCACAGACGCTCTGTAATTGAATCTTCTTCCCAAAGTCCTCTTGAACAGAAGCTGGATGTCTCCTTACCCACCCTGCTAAGCAGAAGGGCACAGTGCAGAGGGGGCATTGATGATGGGCAGGAGAAGGGAGCTGGCAGCAGAGCCAGCTCCCCTCAGCTGCCACACTGTCCTCTCCTTGCTGATCCTGCAAAGCATCACGTGAGGCAGGAGGGAGAAGCATCTTGTGGCCTCTCTAGAACTCAGAATGTTTATTCTTTCTGCAGTATACATCGATTGTACCACAAGGGAGAATTTGGGTTGGAGGAGCCAGTTGCAGAACCCCTCTGTTTTTTTGTTTTTAGCCTGTGAGTTTACAACTGACATGATCCCCTGTCCCAGGTTGCCCAGAGGTGGTCAATGCCCCATCCCTGGAACCATTCCAGGTGAGACAAGGCTCTGAGCAGCCTCCTCTAGCTGCAGATGTCCCTGCTCCTTGCAGGGGGGGGTTGGACTCTGACCCTAAAAGGTCCTTTCCAACCCAAACCATTCCATGAGTTTGTGAAGGGAAGAGAAAAACCCAACAGAATACAACAAGAACCAAATGATATAATGATCTTTGTCTCTAAACTTTGCTGTGTTACAGGGATGGAGCCCCATCCATCCCGGCGCACAGGACTTCTGGCAAGCCAAGAAGAACAAGGTATTCCTGTTTCACTGGCACCATGCAGCTGCCACCTTTGCATTTCTCTTTTTAAAAGATAACTAAGAACCAAAAGCCACAAAGAAACCCAGCTCCCAAAGCAAATCCCTTTGAAAAAAGGTGGGTTTGTCATCCCCACTGTGGTTTATTTGACCAATTCCCCAGTTGAAGTGGGGAGTGCCCTCCATGGGTAAAGTCCTAGAGCTTTATAGTGAGGGTCTCCTCACTGCTGGAGGTTTTCCTTTGCACAAACATCTCATATTGCATGATTTTCTTTTTAAAAATAGCTGATTTACTTGAATACTTGCTCCTTCTTTCCCCTAGCCCACCTGCTGGTTTTTTCACACATCTCAAGAAACACAGTCCCCATTCTTTTCTGAGATGCTGATGTGTCCCTCAGCACCTCTGCTAAGGAGCACCAGCTTGTCAGGTCCTCAGCATGTCTGGGGAGACCCTGCCTGCAGTGAATGGCAGACATCTACTACTGGGCTTACACCAGTGGACATCAGAGTCGTGGAGGACTCTGCTAAGGAGCTGTGTGACTGGCAGCTCTTAGGTACTTGTCTGCTCCTTGTGCCTTAGATGTCCTCTCAGTTCTGCTGAGCTTCTGAAGGAAGGCTGCAGAGGTGGTTGCATCTGTAGAGAAGTCCAAGTCTTGGAGCCCACAGAGTATGAGAACTTTGAATGCCAGCTGCAAATCCCTGAGCCTTTCAGGATGGTGTCTTGGGCTTGTCAGCCCTGGAGCTGTGTGGTGCTTCAGGGTGAATCTGAAACTGGGGAAGTGGAGGTGTTGGATTTGAAACTAATTCAACCTCTGGATCCCAAAGAGGGACTTTGGGAGTGCCACACCTGGAAGAGAGAGGTGACAGCACGATGACCACTGGAAGAGAGTTCATATGTGAACCTGTTCCTCACATAAAGCTGTTCCCACTTCAACTGATCTGCTTGTAAGGAGAGAAAATAACATCTACCACTGAGTCAGCACCCAGAGGAGGCACCTCTGAAAGCTACCTCCAAGAGGCAGGGCTGGCCAAGTGTCCTGCATCCTTTCCATGAACAGGTTGGGTTCATAAACCCCTGGTAATGTGGCTCCTGTGAGCGAGCAGCAGCTCAGCTTCGTGTGGTGCAGTCCCCTCATCCTGCTGATGCACACCTTGGTGGAGACCTGTGCATGGAGCAGCTCCTTAGGGGGAAGAGCTCAGTGCTGGGAAACAGCCACTGCTTTCCTGCAGCCCAGAGAGCCAAGGACAAGACATGGATGGAGGTCACCCAAGCTGGGGAGGGGATAGCAAAGTGATGCCAGGCTTGTCCTGGCTTTGGAGAGGGCTGTCCCTGGCAGGGGCTTGGCTTCTCTTTGGACCTGCCATCCTTGGTGAGCACACACCATGTCCTTGCTGCCAGCAGCCAGGGCTGGGTGCTGGGGGTTTGGCCTGGGGCTGAGTCTGCTTCCCACTGACCAGCTCTGCAGCCAGCAGCAGCACCACCACCAGCTTTCTGGTGTAGCAGCTCAAAGCACAGATCCATAGAAAGAACTGCTTCTATGGGTAATCTCTTTCCATCTGTCTCTTCCATCTATTGTTTACATCAGCTGGATTCAGCCTAATCACTGTGATTCTGTGAAATCCTGGCGTGATGACCTGCAAGAGTAGCTGATTAATCACCCCAAAACAGGGACTGTTGGTATTGATGAGGTTGATATTTGCAGATAAAAGGTTTTAAGTAGCCAGACATGGCTACCCCAGACCTCTGTGTTGCTTTCCCACAAATCCCAGTGTCCAACTCAGTCACTGGTGGCTGAGCAAGACTGTGGTTTTGGGCTAACACCCTTCCTGGGGGAAGGGCCCCAGCCATGGAGGTGGTTGATCTCAGAGGGAGGAACCACCCTTTGCACCTTTATCCTTGAGACCTGCTGCGACTGTGCATCAGCTCTTTGTCATTTAAGCCATTTTATAAAATCCCATTTGTGGAGGGTTTGCCTTTCTCTTAGGCTTTCCTGTTATTTAGGAGCTGTTTTATCTCTTCTAATGTGCCCAAAGGAGTTGAGGTGCATCTGTGCTGTTGAAAAAAGGTTGGCATTAAGCAAAAACTACCTTTGGTGCTGGAGAAAGCAGGGGTAGGGGTGGGGGGGGAGAAATTTAAGCAGGATTTTATGTTGGCCTGGAAAAAAAAGAAGATAAGAATTCATGCTAGACAAAAGCCAGATGGACAAGAGCCACGGCACAGATCTGAGCTCTGAGAGCAGCAGCTCACCTGGCTCTGGCAGAGCAAGCAGAAAACCTTGTGTGAGCCTCGGGAGCCTCTGCAGCCTGTAAACTTAAGAGCAGTTTGAAAAAAAAAACCCACAAAAATAACTGTTTGGGTTTTTTTTTTTTTAAAATTACAGCTTTTCGCAG
>NW_008583757.1:12120-14287 GCF_000691845.1 Merops nubicus | reverse complement strand
TCTGACGTGCAGCAAACACGGCGGCTGGTGCAGGAGCTGTGCAAACCAGCCCCAGGCCTTTGCGTGCTGGGATGGAGCTTGGCTAAGGGGCTCAGCCTCCACAGAGGGCTCTTTGAGCATGTGCCTTGATTTCCTGAGGTTTAAGGAATAAGTTTTATATTCTAGGTTTGATTTTTTTTGCACTTGGCACGGAGCTGGTCCCACCGATCGCCTCAAAAGCCTTATTGTGCTGCAGCCAGCTCTGATTTCCCTAGGACAATACCTGTGCCCCTGCTGCTGTCTCTTAACATCACAGAAGCAGCTTCAAATGCAGCAGGGAGGTAAAACGTGAGGATAATTGTCAATAAATAGATCTTTTACGTTACTGAATGTCTGCTTTCAGTCCTCAACAAAGAGCTGGAGAAGTTCAAGGAGTTATCTCTCATGACCAGGGATGGAAACTCCTCTTGCTTGGGCTGTTCCCAACCAGACTGGGCTAAAAGGTCCTGTGGGAAACTCTGTGTGGAGATGTGTGTGATTTAGGGGATGGGATGGGATGTGGTGACTGAGGAAGAGATAGCTACCAGTGTGTCTGCAGAAAGCTGCTTTCCAGGTTCAGGGGAAGCCTGTGTGCTGGTTTGCAAGGGAGATGGTTAATAAGAACATCATTAGCATCTGATAAGTGTGTTTCATCTGTGTGCTGCTCAGACATTAACTCCTCAGCATGTGACCTGCTTCTGGCTAGATGGCTCCTACCACACAGGATCTGGGACAGGTCTCTCCTGTCTGTTCAGACGTTGCCCACAGACCAAGACAGGATGGTGGTTTGCATAGAGCATCTGCTGGCAGGTTCCTGCTCCCACCTCTTGTCCCACGGTAGCACCATCCTGCCGTGGAGCCTCCCAGCAGACCTGAGCATCTCTGCTGGACCAGGGACCTCCACGTGTGATGTGACCTCCTCAGAAATCAGCCCTGACAGGCTCAGAAGATGGTTGGACTCTCGACTTAGTTTAAACTGATGGATTTTTCTTTTCTTCAGGGTTCCTTTACACTATCACTCACCCATCTCCCTCTCCTGTGGTGTTGCCATGTTGCTTCCTTTGCTTTTCATCCTTTGTCTTTAACCTTTTTCATTTCCAGGACCTCTCACTCTGCAGAAAGAGGAGATTCCCAGCAGAGGTGAGGTCCGAGCAGGAGCCTCCCTTGCCACGCTCCTGGAGCAGCACACATGGAGCAGCTCTGCCAGACCAGGGCTGCTCAGCAGCTTCCCCAAACCTCATACCCACTTGGACTCCCCCAGGACCCACTGACCTCACTGGTGAAAGGTCAGGGGGGAGAACAACACATCAGGTGTCTGTGTGATCCTACAGGTCTGAGGATGCTTTAACTTTTCATGACTACATGGCCTGGGGCTCTGTGGAGCTTTGAGGTCCCAGCTCAGCCCATGACACTGTGACTGGGAGCCCCCCAGCCTGACACTGTCCCTTCTCTGTCCCCTTTAGCTGTCCAGGAGGAGAGGCAGAGGGGGAAGGACCGCAACGAGAACGAGGTGGAGTCCACGAGTAGTGCCAACGAGGACATGCCCGTGGAGAAGATCTTGGAAGCTGAACTGGCTGTGGAGCCAAAGACAGAGACATACATTGATGCAAACATGGGCTTGACGCCGAGCTCGGTGAGACCCCTCCCCTGGGCCCTGGGGACATCAGGGATGGCTCGTGGGGCATCAGGAAGGACCTGGCACGGAGACAGGAGCAAGCTTAGGTCAGCGTGGGGTTATAGTGTGGGAGAAGGAACAGTGCTCAGAAAGGCAGTGGCTTAACTGCATTAAGAGGTTGTGTTTGAGCTTGGGTGAAAGCCTGAGGACAGCAAACACCTCTGCACAGCCCCCAGCACGGGCACTTTGCTGCCTCACAGCCATGGAGAAGGAGCAGATGCTGTAAGGCTTAATTAGAAGGACTCACAGATGATTTTATGTCACTTCACAGCCCTTAGTTCTAAAGGCAAGAAGACACTCCATGTCCTGAAGAGCTCAGAGGCCAAGCAAGCCAATAAATAGACCTGTGTGGCTGAAGTGCAAAGAGATAAGAGCTGTAAAACGAGGATGTGACTTTTCACATGCAGAATTATACAGCTGCTCCTCTCTAAGAAGAGAGAATCTAGAGAAGTCTGTAGGGACAGCAGGATTCAC
>NW_008583757.1:8261-12052 GCF_000691845.1 Merops nubicus | reverse complement strand
GAGGAGTGCCTCTAAAAGGGAGGAGTGCAACAGAGGCAACTACTACAGCAGTAGGGGCTAATTACCCCCACCCCTGGGTACACCCGGGGAGCCCTGGGATGCTGAGGGGCTGAGAAGTCTCAAATCAAGGAGATGGGGGGTGGAGAGAGGAAAAAATCACTTGCCATGTGCCACTGAGTGTGTTTTGGGGGTTGGGGTAAGGAGCATGTTTGATTTCCCCCTTGCCTTATGGTGATGCCCTCTGGCATCACACACCATCCCCTGGCATGCTCTGTGGCAGGAGGGGGCATTGCCACTGCAGAGGGTACAAATGACCCCAAAACTTTGGTAGCTGTTGCCAGCCTTGCTGCTGAGGAGGGAGAGGCTGGAGTGGGGAACATCTCCTGGCTGCAGCAGGACACAATCTGGCTAGTGCAGGGGAGCAGGACCATCAGATCCCCCTCTGCACCTCCTGCTGCTCTGTGCTGGGTGGCTGTGAGGCTGAGCTGATGAAGTGCAGCTATTTCTAGCAAGTGGAAGTCATCATCTCTGGAGGGGTTCAAAAAACGAGTAGATGCAGCACTTGAGGCTGTGGTCTAGTGGTTAGAGAGATGTTGGGATGAAGGTTGGACTGGATGATCCTAGAGGTCCTTCCCAACCAGAGGGATTCTATGACTCTGCAGTATTTTTCTGCTGCAATAATACTTCAACTCTTTCTTCATATGAGGCTTGGAGGGTTGAGCCAGGAAGACCTCATCTAGCAGGGCTTGACAGGAGATCTCAGAGTTGGGCTGCTCCTTGGAGGACTCTTAAGTCTTGACTGCCTCTATGGGATGCTCCTTTTGGCCTTTACCTACAAGAACCCTTTCTGGCTGACTTCCTAGGTGAGGCTTTTCAGAGCTGACTGCTCCCCTGCAGTTGAGAGCCCAGCTAGGACCTGCAGACAGCAATGCCCTCCAGCCAGAGGGGTCCCCTGGCCAGGTAGCTGCTTTTTTAGAGGAGGCAGCTGAGCCGTGGCTAGGAGGGGCTGGGGAGGCTCTGATGGCTATCAGGATTAAAAAATACTTCAGGGGAGTTGTAGCCAGCCTTGTGCTGACTGGCAAACAAACCCCAGAGAGGGAGCTGAAATAAATGGCTTCGTCTGGCACTGCAGCTCCTCAGCCTCTTGTAGCAAATTGAAAGCTGGTTCCTGCATAATTCAACACGCATTACTGTGAACAAGGATGTGTGTTGCATCTAAATAGAAGCAGGAGGCTTGTTGAAATGCCCTATTATTGTCAAGCCTCGTCTGTCGGTGAGGTGACATTTGTAGCAGGTTTAGCAGATGGAGGAGATCAGCAGCTCCCAGCCACAAGGGCTGGGAATGAGGCAAGGGGAGGCAGAGGAACTGCCCTGCTCCCAGCCCCCCCCCCAGAGAGCCCGGGTGATGGAAGGGCAGACAAATTCAGTCCTTAATAGACCCGAGGTAAATCCAAGCTGTTTCCTATTAGCCTGCTGTGCTGGGTCCTTTTATTCATGCCCATGCAGCTTAGTCCATCTGCACTGCATGCTGCTGGAGAGCTTCAGTGCTTGCAGGGATGTTTCCAGTGGGCTGTGCCAGGCTAGGGTGGAGGTGGCAGGGTGCTGTAGGACTCAGCACCCTCCTGTCTGTGCCTGTTGCCCTCTGCCGTGGTGCCCTGGCTGCTCTAGGAGTGGAGATCCCAGCTCTGGGTGAGGCAGGTCCCTTTGCCATGCTGGCACTGCCAGATTTCTTCCACCTAGGAGGGTGTGGGACCCAACTGTGGGGCTGCAGCCCAAGAGCTGCTCCAGCAGCCCTGGTATCTAAACACATTGCTGCTGAAGCGTGCTGCCCTGAGGCTGGGCTGGGCATGGGGCCAGGGAGGGGACCTCTGTCCTGACACCAGGGAGGATGGGGTATGTTCATGGTTTGAAGCCCAGGGTGGGGAAAGGGGCACACAGTGGGGTGTGTTCCTTGTGAGTGGTGTGGAGAGGACAGGGAAGGATGCTGAGCCAGGCAGAAAGCAGCTAAGGCAGTAGGATCTGCTCCTGAAAATGTGCTCTCCATCTGCCTGGGGTGGTAGGAGAGTGCCAGGACTCAGCGTTTTGTGACCATCACTGCAACACTCACTTGGAGGAATTGCAGCAGTGAGCCCCTGGTAACAGCTCTTCAGCCACTGCACGTGGCTACCTGCAACAGCTCCCTGGCTTCTGACCATGGCACAGGGGATGGACCCTTGGGGATGTTCCCACAAGCTGTAAATAGGCATGGCAGTGGGATTCCTCCACACTGGGTGTCCCAGGAAGCCCCCAGGCCCTGTGTGATCCCTGTCCCTCAGGAGCTGGGCACTGGCCATAGCTGTCCCTGGGCAGTATGATGGGGAGTGAGGATGGGTTTGCTTCTGCCATGGAGCTGGGCTCCAGCCCTGGGAGCACCACCTCGGATGGGCTCCTGGCCACGGAAAGGCAAAGCCTGTAACTGAGAGCTGTGATCCCCATTAGCTCTTAATTGGCCTTTGAGCAGCTGGTTTCAAGTCACCATTTTCTGGAAGATGTCTCCAAGCTCTGGTTTTCCAGAAGGATCAGGTGCCTGCCTGTCCTTTCCTTCTGTCACACTCCGGCACCGTGCCCTTGCTATTTACTGCAGGAGGGGATTTGCTTACCCTGCACGGGGAGGGTTTCTAGAACCTCTTTGCAGATCCCCTCCTGGAAGCAGGCAGGGCCCTTCTGGCCTGCAGGGAGGATACTTTTAGCTGCCTGTTGAGCTCCAGTGATTAAGCTCTGCCAGGAAGCGCCGTGGAGGTTCCAGGAACTGCCATCTGAGGTGGAATTAGAGGCTGGGCCCCTCACAGCAAGGCACAGGAGGCTGGGTACAGCTTGTGCTGCCTGCAGAGCAGTGGTGGTGCAGCCTCAGCCACCTGGAGCCTGGCTTCATGCACCAGGACACGTCCTAGAGATGGTGACAACCTGCCCAGAAGCAACCGCTAATAAAAGCTTTGGCAAAAGCATCTAACTTTCCTAAAATACCCCTTCCATGGGGCTCTGCAGGCACTGGTTGCTCCATGGATCAGGTTCTGCTGGAGAGTAGGGTCTCCTGTGCTTTGTCCTGCTCCAGGGTGTGTTGGGCTCCATCCCCACCCCACAGGAGCTGGGACACCCAGGTTCTCCAGCTTGCTGGGGTGTCTTGGGGTTGGTGATGTTCCTGTAGCCTGGGCCACAGATGTCCCTTCTCACCCTTCCTGCAAATGCCTCTGAATGCCAACGTTCCCAGTGTTCCCAGTAGGACACAACCCTGCAAAGCCCCTCCTCACACCCAACTGAGGGGTTTTCCTGTTGTCCAGAGGAAATCCTGCCTTACCTCCCTTCTCCTGGGGAAAAACCTAGACCCTGCTCGCATCTCCTTCCCCAGTGGGGAGCCTCAGCTCTCTCAGAGCAAGACTCCCCTGCCCTTGCCCCCCTTGGGGAGCTGCTGGAGTCAGGCAGAGCAGGGAGGGGGGATCCCTGTGAGGATGCTCCCCAGCAGCACTGCTGAACACGAGCCCATTCCCATCCATCTCTGCACACAACAGGTGAAAATGCTTCCGAGGCGGGTGCCCCTGAGCTTGCCAGATGCTGGTTATTTTAAGCCTGGAGAAACGTTGGCCACTGAGGCAGGGAGTTTGGGTTTGCTGCCAGGGGACAGCAGAGGGGACCAGGCAGGGGTCTGGGGGGCTTAGCAGCATGGTCCTGGTGTGCCCAGCCTGGGAGGGGGCTTTGCTGTGGCACAGGCAGCTCGTGATGCGGAGGGGGCTTGGCCTGCTGAAAGCAGGAACTGC
>NW_008583757.1:0-8247 GCF_000691845.1 Merops nubicus | reverse complement strand
CAGGAGGGAGAGGCTGTGCTGGTGTCTGCTCTGCCTCTGAGCTCACTCCCCTTCCCCCTGCAGCCCAGGGGTGAAGTAAAGGCTCCTCCTCCCATGTTGGAAACTGCTCTTTTAAGGAGATGGAAGAAAAATAATGGTGCAATCAAAGGTGCGAGATATCAGCAGGGGTTCCAGTGGGGTGTGTGGAGGAGCTCCTGTGTCCCTGTCCAGAGAGGTAAACCCTGAGTACACACTTCCACTCAGGAGGGCTGTCCTCCCTGGGCTTAGACAGGCTCTTCCAGTTCCTAATCACAAGCCCACTTGAGCTGTTAGCAGTTTTTTAAACAGGGATTTGGTGTGTTTAGGCTGACTGTCCTCCTTGAGAGCAGATGGTTTTTGTTACTGGATGATATTTCAAAGGAGAGGGTGTTTCTCTTTTTTTCTGCAATGCCCCCTCTGCTGCTGGTTTGTCCAGCTGGGAGGTGCTGGTATGGGCAGGAACCTGCCCTCCTGTGGGCTGCAGCTCTGCTGGTCCATCCATCAGTGGGATAGATATTGGGTCTCACCACTCCTGGGTCCTGGTTTGGAGCTTGCTATGGAGAAACCAAGTCACCTCCTTTCCCTGTGACTGATAATATCCCCTTCAGGGGTGCTGCTGACCTGGGGGTCCTTCTCCTGCAGCCTCTCCTCCTTGCTCTGCCTGCTCTGAGCCTTTCAATCTCCTTTTCTTGGCAGCCCAACGACCCGGTGACGAACATCTGCCAGGCAGCAGACAAACAGCTCTTCACCCTGGTGGAGTGGGCCAAGAGGATCCCCCATTTCTCCGAGCTGCCCCTGGATGACCAGGTCATCTTGCTGAGAGCAGGTGAGTGGGAACCATCCCTGCGTGGGGCCCTGGGCCCCTGCATCTCATGGGTGACAGGTATGGCACTGAGATTTAGGTCCTGTCAACTTGAAAGCCATTAACTGATTGTGAGTAATAGCCTCTGATAATTCAATGGCTAAATAGGATTTAAAAAGCCCCAAGGGATGTGTTGCTGATCCAAAATGTTGCAGCAGCTGCCAATCAGCTGAGAAATGGCCCAGCTTCATCTCTGATGGATGAGGGGCTTGGAGATGTGCTCTGGGTGGTTTTAAACCAAAGGAGCTACGTGCTGCCTTCCTCCCAGGCTGAGAGTGGAAAGACCAAGAGAGGGCTTGGGACTCCATGAAATTTCATCAAACGAAGATGTTTGATCCTAATTAAAACCAGAAAGGGGAGAAAAATATCTCGCCCTCCCTCTCCCACCCACCAAGATGAAAATAAAATTCTCTGAGCTCATTTTAAATTTCCTTGTGCAGCAGGGGGTCTGCAGGAACAGGGGTTGTGGGAGGTGAAAAGGAGTTAGCTGTGAAAAGAGTCTTCTTCCAGCGAGTGCATTCGAGCCCCTGCTGCTGGCAGGTTACACACAAAGACTGGGGGAGGACAAGAAATCAAGAGCAGAGCTTGACAAGGGTGAATTTTAGGCATGAAGCTCCTTGCATAGCTCCATTTGCCAGATAAGGGATTAAAAAGGCTTTAAAAGTGGAGAGGAGAGGTTTTTTCTCCCTTAAACAAAGGGAACAGTGGGACAGATGAGGTAGTTTGCAGCAAACAAGCTCCATGTGAAGGGTGGGACTGGGAGAGGAGGCAAGGAGACCTTGATGGCTGGTGGGGGCATCCAGCTCTGTGCTTGGCAGTGGAAGACACCAGCTCTGGCTACTGAAAGTAGCTGAGGGAACTCAGAAGGGAATGATGTCTGGTGCAGAGCTCTGAGAGCAGGGGAGCTGCTGAGCTGCCTGGGGTGAACCAGTCTGGCAGCTAAACCCAAGTAAGCTGGGCACTCTGAAGGCTCTGGTAGTTTTAAAAGTTCCTCTTGTTTCCCCAAAATGCACTTTTGTAGGGAATTCAAGAGGAGAAGAACCCACAGGGTATGTGCTTCTCTCTCTGCTTCCCTCTGGCCTCTGTTGATAGGACACTGCTGACCCACCTTGATGGCAGCAGTCCTGGCTTCTTGCTGCAAAAAGAGTGTGCCCCAGGATAAATGCTCATGAAATTGTGCAGGAAAGTGCTTTAAGAACCAAGTGCAAGGTGTTCACATCAACACAAAACATAGGAACTGCCAGAACTCTGCCAATCCAAGGTCTGTCCAGGTTGCTTCAGGGGAAGATACAAGGGCTCCAGAGTGAGGCAGTCATGGGGTGGTTGTTTCCCCCCTCCTACCACACAAACACCTTTTGCTGGTGTAGGTTTTCCCCTCTTCTTATATTACTGAAAGGAGATTTTTATAGTCACATTTCGTTTAATGGTGACAGCAATAGTCTGGGGGTGGAGAATTGGGGGGGGTGTTCTTCCTGCAGACTTGGCCAAGTCTCGTGGCCTCCCTGGGCAGCTCCTGCTCACCCTTTGCTGAAGGTGCTTCTCTGACTTCCCCGTGGGTGTGAGCATTGCCAGAGCTGACTCATGGCCCTCTCTGGAAAACACAAGTGTGTTTTTGAAGAGGTCTCTAGAGCCTTTTGTGAGAGTGGGTGATCAGGGGAAGCGTCTCTGTAGAAATCTTGGAGGGCTTTCTGCAGCTATCACAGGGAAGAACTGGAGTTGGACAAAAAGCTGCCTTTTTCTTTTGGGAATTGGAAACAAAACCCACACAACTGCCCATGGTTTACCTTTCTCTTTAGAAGAAGGCTGATGAAAGCTGAACTGGAGATTTTCTGACCTGATGTTGTTCTCTCCTTTGTGCTGGTGCTTGTTCCGAGCTGGCACCCTGCAGGGACCACCCCGTGGGGCAGGAGGGGAGGCTGCAGACCCCATCACATCCCCCACGTTTCCTGGTGGCTCTAACCCCATGGTGAGGTGAGCTGAGCACCTGGAGCAGCTCTGCTGGGCTCCCTGCCCCAAGTGTCTCTGCTGAGGCCTCAGATAACCTCCTCCAAGTCTTTCCACGGGTGGCTTTATCTATTATTGAGTGGGGAGAGCAGCCTGCTGAGAACAGCTGCCCATGAAATATTTAAGTATTAAAATCTAGCTAAGAGCATCAGTCAGGCTCAGTCGTGCATCCTTGGAGGCAGAATTAAGTGGAGCACGCATCCTTGGAGGAGTGGTGCTGGCTAGGCTGGCTGTAGCTTTCCTCTAATCCTGAATCATTTAAAAATGTTCCCTCTCTGAGCTTTTTGGAGGAGGAGGAGGAATCCCAACTCTTCAAGCCTGTTTTCCCTGGGTTGGCTTGTTCCCAAGCTTGCTGTGGCTGAGGCAGGAATAACCTGATGGTTCCTCTGCAGGGAGGCCAGCCTGGCAAAGGGTGCTGAGCACCCCAGCCCTGCAGCTGCAGGTCAGTTTGTGGGGGCTGGTGGGGAAACGTGGGGGTGAGATGGATTAACAGGAGGGTCTCTGCACTGCCAGGTGCCTCCTCTGCCCCAGAGCAGTCAAAGCAGCCCCAGAGGCTCCAGCCACCTTACTGGGTGAGAAAGGAGCTGCAAGAGTCAGAGAAATCTGTTCTGCTTCTCCAGAGCCTGGGCTGAAATGCAAAGCTCTTGGGGTGGATGTTTTTTGGTCTCTAACTCAGTTTTGCTGCCTGTGGTTATATTTAATTTTACCTGCTTGCCTCTTCATCTTGGCAGCTCCTTGGGGGTGCTCTGGTGGAAGCACTGGGTAGAAATAGATTCCCCATTTCAGAGAAAACATCCCAGCTCTAAAGGGGAATAATTCAGTTGGAAGGATACTGATAAATCCAGCACAGCTGTTGGTGGCACCCCACAGCCTCACCATTTCCACATATCCTTGGCCAGGCTGGATGGCAGAGGAGTGTTGGGGGGTGGCCAGGAGTCAGGGCAGAGCTGGGCAAGCTGATGCCAGGGGTGGCCATGGTGAACCAGCTCTGGTTTCTGTTGGTTGGAGCTGTCTGACAGCTGATGGGAGGCACCTTTCTGTGGGTCTGCCTCTGAGAGGTCCTCTTCAGCCACCAAACACCATTCCTGCAGGCTCCTGCTGCAGTCTCAAGTCTTCTCCTCCATCCTCCTTGGGTTGCAGAGTGTTGCAATCCCTCTGCTAGTGCCAGGCCTCGCCCAGTAAATAGCCAAATAAATGTTCCCTTGGTTGGGGTGGAAACTTCCTGTGGCCACTTAGTAAAGAGTGAACTTTATTCCTTGTCAACATTTCTAATGGCACAACCCACCCCTGCCACAGTAGGTAAATAGAACATACCTGGACCTTGTATTTATTCCAGTCAGTGAGAAAAGACATCTTTCTGTGGCAGGAGGGGTGAAGGATGTTGGATTGTTTTTTCCAGCCTGGGGAAAAAAAGATAAATTAAGTATCTTGATGCTTCTGGACCCTGCCAAGCAGCCCTGTGTCCTGGACACCAGAACATTTTCAGCCATAGGATGAGTGTGAGGCTCCCCAGGGTTGTAAAAGACCCACCTAGTCTTACTGAAGACACCTCTCCTGGTTGGAAGTTGCCAGAATTTCCACCCTTCAAAACTTTGCAACATTTCTTCTTGTTGGGGGTTTGTTTTGGGTGTTCTTGAACTCAGTTGGTAGCAGATTTGAGAATTTGAAGGTGTGTTAAGTTAGGACAGGGAGCTGGAAGGTGAGGAGGGGAGGTCACATCTCTCTCCCCTTCCCCTTTGTAATGAGCCCAGACTCTTCCCAAGGTGTCTGGGCTCAGAGGATCTATTTTCCTACCTCCTCAAGTAGCCTCTCCAGTAACTAAGAAGACAAAAGGTGATTTCCAAGCAGCTATGGAAAGCTGTTAGTGGTGGAGGTGGGACACCCCTGCACAGCAGCAGGTGAGAGGACAGACACACCCCTCCCAGTGTGGCAGAAGGGACAAACCTACCAGCAAGAGTTTTCACAAATAATGAAGGAATTTTTGTGCCCATTATGGCCTGAAAATGAGCCCAGTTAGCTGATATAAAGTGTTAATAAGTTTTTAGCTGCTGGAGGGTGAGGTCAGAGGGGAACACAGGGCTCCACACCCACGGGGGGAGGCTCCTGCTGTGAGGAGCAGGGCTCTGGCACCTGCAAGCTTACAGAGGAAGCTGCTTCCCTTATGAGCCTTCTATTTTTAGTGCATTTGTTCCTAAACTGTTTTTTCCTTCCCTGACATCCCAGAAAGGGTCAGCTGCCCCCTCCCATCCCAGCCCCAGCCTCGCTGCTCTAGCCGAAGTTCTCCAGCAGCTCCCTCCTCTCTTTTCAGCACCGGGGAGGTGAGGTGGCTGCTGCCCAGACCCTCAGAGGACCTCAGGGCTCTAACCCTGGCTGTTTTCTCCTCCCCAGGGTGGAATGAGCTCCTCATTGCCTCCTTCTCCCACCGCTCCATAGCTGTGAAGGACGGGATCCTGCTGGCCACGGGGCTGCACGTGCACCGCAACAGCGCGCACAGCGCCGGCGTCGGGGCCATCTTCGACAGGTGGGCAGGGAGGGGTGGCTTTGGGGGGACCCCCTGGCCTGGGCATCCCCCTCTGTCTGTCTCCTATCCTCACGTTGCAACCTGCTTCAGGGGTGGGATGGAGGTGTTGGCCCCCGGGCTCGTGGGCTGAGGTGTGTCCGTCATCCCGTGGAGGTGTCGCGGTTCTTCCTCATAGGATGTCTGGGCTGGAAGGGGCCTCCAGAGGTCATCTAGTCATAGAATAGATCAGAGGATTGTCAGGGTTGGAAGGGAGACCTGAAAGATCGTCTAGTTCCAACCCCCCTGCCAGAGGCAGGGACATCTGCTAGATCAGGTTGCTCAGAGCTTCATCCAGCCAGACCCTAAAAAATTCCAAGGATGGGGCATCCACCACCTCCCTGGGCAACCTGTTCCAGCCTCTCACCACCCTCATGGTGAAGAACTTCTTCCTAATGTCTAATCTGTATCTACCTACTTCTAGTTTTGCTCCATTCCCCCTAGTCCTATCACTGCCCAACATCCTAAAAAATCCAAGAAGATGTTCAACCCCTCCTCTTAAACCTTCACAAACCAACAGCCCCACAGAGCCAGGGAGAGGGCTGCCCAGTGCAAATCAAAGCCTCTTTCATGGGGTCCAGATGCCTTCTAACATTACGAGGAGGCCACCTCTCTATTTCTTTTCATCTCTAATTGGACCAAGACGTGATTTTTATTTTCACAATGAAAAAAAAAAACCCCAAAAATACCCAGCAGGTTCCACATGCGTGTCCTGAGGGCTCTTTAATCTCGTGCTTTGGGAAAGTGTTTTGAAGCCAGACATCCAGGGTGTCTGACCCACAGTGTGGCTCCAGACACTGCTCAAATGATGGTTGATGTCTCTGCCCGAGACTCGTCCTTTGGAACCAAATCCCCTTTGCTGCTTTGCTCTGCAAGGAAACTGTTCTTTGGAGCTGGGTGACATCATTTGTTTCCTCTGAAGTCATAAGTGCAAGCTCATGACTTCACGGCAGGCTCTAGCAGGAAAAACTGGGCAATCAGTGGAAAAAATTTCGAGACAGGCACCTGCAGAAAGAGCAAAGGGAGTAATAAAAATTACCGGCGGAGGAAATTGCTTTTAGGTACCTGTTGGGGCTTTTCTATTTTTTTATAGTAGTATTTTTATTTTTAGGCAGCTTTCTCAGGTGCCAAAGCTCGTCAGTGAATGTACAAAGCCAGATTTTTGGTCCCTGTTGTGCCTCACAGGAACTATTGATGTTCCTGAGGAGCTATTTTGGATGCGGGAGGAAAATGAGGACATCTCCTCCCTGGGTAGGAGCGAGCCCTGTCCTGTGGCTGCACCAACCCTGCAGAGGGGGAGCTCCTGCTGGCTCTGACACCCAGCTGCTTTTCCATGCCTTTGGAATGCTGATGCCTGTGATTTGTGTGTGTTTTGCAGAGTACTGACAGAACTTGTGTCCAAAATGAGAGACATGCAGATGGACAAGACAGAGCTCGGCTGCCTCCGGGCCATTGTCCTCTTCAACCCTGGTACGTGTCCTTGCCTCCTCTCCAGTCCTCTTTTGGCTGGTGCTTTGGAGTTTGGACTCCTTTTCATACCTATAAAGCTCCATTGCAAATAACCAAGGACACCCAGCTCCTGAGTTGGGTCCTTGGCTGGTTCTTGGCTGCCATCATCTCAGGAGACAGCAGATGCTGCTTTTGGAGCTGACTCCTCCCCATGGGCTGAGCTCTCTGCTGAGCTCAAGGGGCTTTGGTTTGATCAATGTACTTACTCTTCCTATTTTCAGTGTTTCAGCCAACTCTAAAAAAGAAGGTTCTGGTGCTTGAGGCAGTTGTCCCTGAATAGGAGCAAAAATGAGTCTAGATATCCTTTAAGAGGAAAGCATGGGTTAGAGCAAAGTTAGAGCATGGACCTTGTTGTCCTCTTTTTCCCAGTTTCAGCATCCAAAGGCTTCTGCTAACTGCCTTTCTGGGAGAGCCCTCTGCAGAGGGGGGAAAGGCATGAAATATGCTCATAAAATACACAAAAACTTGAATTCTGTCTGCAGCTTGCTTAGTTTGACAGACTCCAGGAGACTTTGTGCCACTCGCTTTTCCCCCTTGGCCCCAGCTGCCCAAGGGGAGAAGAAGGTTCAGTGCTGGGGGTTGTCTCTGGTGTTTCAGAGAGCAGGAGATGGACCACCAGCCTGTGGAAACCTGTACAGCTCTGGTGGGGGGTTCCTTAGATTTTAGGGGGTCAGCTGAGGACAGACTCCACATCTGTGGCCACCCCTGCCCTGCCCTGCCCTTGCAGGAGGATGTTCTGTGCCCAAGCATGGCTCTTTCCCAGGCCAGGGCATTTCAGCAGGGTTTAATGCTGTTTCTTGGATTTGTTCTTCAGTTTGACATTATTTTTTTATTCCCCCTAAGGCTTGTAATGAGCAGTAATTTATTGTCTGTAATTTGGGATTAGCTGTATATGGTAAACGAAGGGGAATTTGGAGAGGTTCCCGTGGTGCATGTGCTTGGGGATATCGATTGCTTGACTGTCCCTTTCACCCTGCTAAAAACAGATCCTTGCTGCATCAGGGAGGGCTTGCCAGAGTGGGAGCTTTTTGGTCAGCCCTGTCTCTCCCTGCTTCATGCTGCAGGGAGGAACCTCACAAGCCCAGGGCTTGAAGAGGGGGCACTTAAACCCTTGAAATGAGGGTCTGTGACCACAGGAATGAGCCAAAATGGTCGGGGGTGGGGTATGAGGTGGGATAAACTAGCTCTGTAGTCACAGGGGAAACCCTTCAGGGCTTGAGTGCTCCCTGGGAGGTGTTAAGAACTGCTCCAGATTCCTGGAGCCAAGACCTCACATCCACACCATGCCCCGGTCTGG
>NW_008583756.1:1274-1621 GCF_000691845.1 Merops nubicus | reverse complement strand
TGTCCATGAGTTAATAGTAAGAAATCTGTAGTTGCTTCATTTTGTAAAGTAGTATGTCTTACACTATTCTGATCCTGTAATATTTTTGACAGTACCTCAGGGGTTAGATTGAATTGTTTGGTACTCCAACATATTAATTGTTCTAGGTTTCTGGTATTGATAGTTGTCATCCTGCTCTGCAAATCACGAATCTACAATTCCCTTTTCTTTTCTCTAGACAATCAGTATTTTATAGATGCTTTTATTTTTCTAGCCCACCTTTACAAAGGTCTAACTTGACCAGGGCCCAGTTCCAGGGAAAGTCAGGAGGGTCCTTCCCCAATTAGGAAACTCTGTGAAGTGCATCC
>NW_008583756.1:651-1039 GCF_000691845.1 Merops nubicus | reverse complement strand
TTGCTGGTGTATCATTTCCCTGTTTTGTCCAGTCCATCCGCAGCAGGGCCCTTTGCAGTAGAGACACAAGACATGGCAACATCATTAATACAGCCACAAAACTAACAACCCAGCTTCTATCAAAGTTAGTAATCATCCTGACAGTCTCTTATGCAGTTCTGTGTAGTTAACCTTACTATACCCAACACACAACTGGTTCTAAATCTTACTCAAATATAGTTTTTAATCATTACTATATGAAGTGGCATATTCCTGGCAATATTGTAAACAATATGAACAACAAACTGGGCACAGGTTAGTGCTTGTTGCGGTCTGACTAATATATTAAAGGAATTCACACACACACACACACATAGTCCAGAGGCTGGCTGGCCCGGCCTCTTGTCTT
>NW_008583756.1:0-589 GCF_000691845.1 Merops nubicus | reverse complement strand
TCTTACTAATATATTAAAGGAATTTACACACACACATACACACAGCCCAGAGGCTGGCTGCCAGGTCATCTTGACTGTGCAGCTGTTAATCTTTCCTTAAGAATGTTGCAATTAAGCCTTGCTGTTTTTGTTTTCAGTTTTTAGCTTATCTGCTAACAATTCTACTTGTTTTTGTCTAAGTTCTTTAGTTAGGCGCCCTGAATATTCTTATCGGTGGATTCCCATGGTACCAAAGTCTTCAGATTCTGTATGTTGTTTCACACCCCAGCCACCCCAGTCTAGTTTGCTAAGCTTCTACATCCAAACATTTAATTCTGCAAATCATTTATTAAAACAGTCTCAAGAATGGTACTTTACTCTCATCAGGAACTGTATAAATTGCTTCATGTGCTAGTTGAGAGGACAGTTGCCACACTTCTGGAGGGTAAAGTGTCTGTACTGTTTCTATAGTATAATTACCTTTGCTTGTAAGTGTATTTGGATTAATCCCATCCAATGGATCTCTTGCCTGTTGTGGCTTCTGACATGCTATTGTTGCTAGTCTGCTCCATTCTGTCTTCCATAGTAAAAGCTGTGATGGGGTCAATAA
>NW_008583755.1:0-23513 GCF_000691845.1 Merops nubicus | reverse complement strand
CAGTTGGTGCTGCCGACGTGGTTGCCGTTGGAGCTCCAGTCCCGGCGGTCCCACCCGGCCCGATAGTCTCTTTCAAAGCGGCTGTGGTGCCGTGACATCTCGGTGGAGGGCAGCTTCTTCTCAAAGGGAACTCGAGAGCCTGCCTGAAAGGGTAAGACCACAGAGGCGTTAGGAACGGGGTCCCGGCACAGAGATGGTGCTCTGTGATCGCCAGGGAAGTCCCTGCCGTGCCTCCTCTGCTTCAGGAGAGCGCCGTTTCTCCCCCTTTCCCAGCTACACATCAGGAGGAAGAGAGGGGTGTTGTGGCAAATGTTCATCTACAACACAAATTAGAGAGTTTGGACAACTACAAGCACGTAGTGGAGAGACCAGTCCCTCAGATCTGAGGAAACACCATCTGCCCAAACTCTCCGGCAGAATATCAAGCAACAGCACACAAATCCTGGAAAGCCATGTTAGAAGAAAATCATCATTCAGAGAGCAGAAAATGTTGCCAGCATTCCAGCTTGCAGTTTTCTCAGTCATCTGCTGATCATTTCTGTGGCTCTTTCCTGTACCTCATGTGTGACCAAGTATTAACCCTGAAGATCAGAGGAATACAATTCTACCTGCTAACTCTCCATTACTTCTCTATTTTTAAAGCTGCATATTGCATTATGCAGCCCACTCCCCTCCTTTCTGCTAGACTTTCTCACTGGTTTCTCTCCAGGGCAGGCCAACATGTCCTGTCTCCTCCTGTGGTTCTGGCTCGACTTAATATAACCAAGATGATCAAATGAACAAATCATTTTGTGTGATCATTCCACCCTTATCATTACTTACCTCCTCAGTCTTCGTTATCCAGAGATTTTATCTGCCAGGAGCAAGACATCCGAACACAACGCTAGGAGTTGAGACTCCCAACATGTAATCTTACTTCTGATAATTATGTGTTACATAGCCTAAAGCAGTTACTTAAGTCTTCCTGCCAAGGTCTCCTAACCTGCAGAATGGTGGCAATAATGCTATTTTCCCAGCAGACTTCAGAGTAAGCAAAAGTTTACAGCATTTCAAATTGAAGAACAGTGCAAATAAATGCTAAATATATTTATTCCTATAAATAAATAATGAGTATCTAGGTCACTGCAGCATCTGATTTATTTTATTTGCATCACACGATCCAGTAAGTTCTTTGTAATAATAACATCAGGTCAGTTGAAGCAATTTTGTGTCACAAATTCTTAGGTACAAAAATGGACAGTAAAAATATCTGCTTAGACTGGCTGAGGAGGGAGCTGGAACCAAATTCAGCCATAGAGTTAAAGATAGAAAACTATTTAACAGAGATCTAACTTAGAAGTAGTATAAACCAGTGTGTCTATCAACAATGTTACAATAGTCACTAGGTCAAAATTAAAAAAAAAAAAAAAAAAGGAAAATAAACTGACTATTATGATTAAATAGAAGGCTCACCTGGTTCACCAGTGAGCTACTAGCTTGAGATGAAAAACACTCTTCCTGTGTTAAAAATTTGTTAATATAAATGTGTAGTAAAAACCCCCAAATCCTTCCCACAGTCATTATCTTCAACGAAAGGCTGAACCAGATGTCCCAAGAAGCTGCATTTGTGATGGTTTTGTTTCCCCTCTGCAGGAGTGAGCACCTCCAGCCAGAGCATATAATGGGGACTACACAGCAACATTTGAGATGTTGACCACAAAATTAACATCCAACAAAGCCAGATATTTTTCCTCTGGTAGGATCTGATGCAAGATTTGACCTGTTGATTTGAAGGTTGCGGATTCATTGATATTCACTTAAGATTCTTCTTTCTTGTACTTGTGTCCACCAGATGTGGCCATCTGATATGTTAATTCCAAAAGCTAATTGCACATTTTCCAGAGGATCATGTGGAAACAAGAGCTATACACAGAACAGCAAAAAACAGAGACAGAAGTGCTGTGAAAGATGCTGTAGTGAAACCAGAAAGTTATGGTTTAGTAGAAGTGAAGAAAAGCTTTTCCTCCAGTGGCAACTATGTCAGTAAGATCAGTACCTAAAGAGAGAATGTCTTTAAAGGTTACAAAATCCACAGGTGTAAATCCCCTTCCTTTTGTTTTATAAGCCTTTTGCAAAGCCAGGCAAAAAGGGAGACTGTAAACCACGAGCTAAGATTTCAAAATATCCTTTATTCTTCCTTGCCTTTGGAGAAGTTTCTTTTTAAATCTACACGGTCTCCACCACTGTAGGAAGCTATCTTTTTGACTGTTTGGATGGTGGCTGTCAAGTGAATGCCCTTCTCCTTCTGAGCTCGAGGATCTCCATTAGCTGTATTAGTGTATTTCTTGACAAGGCAACTAGAGAGAACCAAATCACATTTCCTCCACCCACCCACACACTGGAGTGTATCTGACATTTAATTCAGCAGAGAGCAGAGGCACACGTGCACACAAGTCAATAGCTAGCAGTTTTTGCCACACGATCCAAGACACCATGCCCCCAGCAATTCTACTATCAGATGAGACTGACAGGCAATTACGTCAATAACAAGCAGGAAAAAAGCCTCTGACTAAGCCATGCATTAAGAAGTTTACTTAAAACCCACTACCCTCTTCAGGAGCAAATTCACTTATGTGTCCAGCTACCATTTTCCACGATAACAAATAAAAGCCAGGGCTGAATGTTGCATGTTTTTCTATGCATTGCATTAAATATACGCTGCTTGCTTCAACGTGTCATTTTTGGCTGAGTACAAAGATATTCGACAGCAACAAGATGTGCAGAAAAACCAGAGGGGATAACCATACAACAAATGGGTATTCAACAGCTAGTGCTTGCTATTAATTGTTTAAAATTAGAAACAACAGAAAATGTTCTCAGAAATAGCTGCGGGGTGAGGTAAGAAACGGTTTGTGAACAGACTAGCTGATTTTTAAATATATTTTTGGATCCAGAGTTTATGCTTTGTCTGGACTATTTTTGTCAAGGATAATAATCATAATAATAATCCTTTAAGCATATTTTGCACTCATAAGAAAAACTTCTACAAAGCATGTCCTGAGCCAAGCATAACCACCACATTCCTCTGCTCAGAACTTGACACGGGGCAGCATAAACCCTCCTGAGAAAGGGCAGCGACAGAGGCCAGTGGAAACCACACACAAACTGCAACGAGGGCAGCAGGCACTGGAATCAAAGATGTCTGAGCACTTCCACCCTAACCCAGGTGTTACTGGCTCCAAAATACCCCATTTTAGGCTAAAATTTTCATGAAACAGATTCTTTTAAGTTGTTTGGGTTTTTTGTTTGTTTGTTTGTTTGTTTTTAAGAATAGACAAAACCAAAACTCATTCTTTTGGGGAGACAGAGCAAAAGAGAAAGATCAATATACCCAAAGCTTACAGATACTAATATCAATAGGTACAATTAATTAACGCTTTCCTCAACATTCATATGCATGTATTTCCTCTTCAATAGCTTCAGATCCCTCTAAACAGCACTAAGGAAGAGAAAGGAGGTTTTTACCTTGTTTTTCAGACTTGGGGAACTCCCAGGTGCTGTGCACTGAAGTCACCACCCCAGCTAAACCTAGTCTAGTTCTAGATGTACCCACCTCAGTTGTGGGGCTGATTTTTCTCCTAGCACAAAGCTCCCTGCTGCCACGTCTAGAGGTCAGTTCTCAAGCAGATAAAGCTTAAAGGTATCTCAGATACATCTACCCTACACCAGAGCCATAAAACTGCAATACAGACATAGCCAGCAATAGAAGGAACATATGATTTGTGTCTCTCAGAACAGAAGTCCATGAGGAGACACACTGCATGCTGCCACTGCTGAAGATCACTCTGTACAGCTAATTCAGCTGACATACTATCTTGTGAAGGTGGTAAAGTCAATGAGACAGGCCTTCCCCCACTCTCTACTCAAGACGTAATCACTGGAGTAGCTGGGTGTCTTTAATCTCAGCTAGAAAGGAAACATGTGTTCCTGTTTGTCACATAGAATCAAAGGATTTTATTGTTCAGCCAAAAGGAACAAAAACTCTCTTGAAGGGAAGGGAAAGGGGAAGGGGTAGGGGAAAGGGGAAGGGGAAGGGGAAGGGGAAGGAGAAGGGGGAGGGGAAGGGGAAGGGGAAGGGGAAGGGGAAGGGAAAGGAGGAAACCTACAGTTGTTGCTGGATGAATTGATAAACTCAGAGCAAAAAGGAGATCAAATTGCTATTAAGAGGGAGTTGTGGAAAAGGCTATAAGCTGAAGAAGAGATCAAGTAATCAGAGGAAATCAAAAACCCCATGACAAATCTGAAATGAGATTTAGTGATATGGCAAAGCAAGCAAAACACCTATCTCTGTCCCCAAAGTCTGTATTCTGTGTATGGGTTGCAAAAAATCATGCCAAAACACAGACAGCCCTCTCAATTTCAGAGAAGGGTTATGCACAGTACTCTGCAGCCAGGCAGGATTTGGGATTTCATCAGTGCTTACCAAAATCTAAAGGGTGTGTGTCAAGAGGATGGAGCCAGTCTGTTTTCAGTGGTGCCCAGTGATAGGACCAGGGACAACAGACACAAAATACAGCACAGGAAGTTCCACCTAAACATAAGGAAAAACTTCTTTCCTGTGAGGGTGCCAAAGCCCTGAACAGGCTCCCCAGAGAGGTTGTGGAGTCTCCTTTTCTGGAGACTTTCAAATGCTGCCTGGCTGTGATCCTGTGCAACCTGATGTAGGTGATCCTGCTTTGGCAGGGGGGTTGGACTAGATGCTCTCCAGAGCAAGCCCTAGCATTCTGTGATTCTGTGATTGTACATGCACACAGCCCTTTCCTCCATAATTAACTTTCACAGCAGGATGGCTTGCGAGGGTAGAACAGGGAGGGGTAACAGAGTAATGAAACAATACTACGTGTCCTTCTGAGGAATGTGACAGGCACTTCTCCTAGCCCTCCAAGGCCAAAATATGCAACACAGCAGGTGAGAAAGACCATAAAAAAGAAATTACTTTAAATCTAAATCCCTCTTTACTGAGGGAAAGCAAAATGTGAGGGTACCCCTGCTAGAGAAAATCACTTTTTCTATGACCAGCAGTTTTAAGAATGTCTCATACAAACAGCTTGCTCAACAATAAAATTTGAGGAAGTTTTTCTGCAAAAAGTGAGCGTCTTTGGGACTAAAATGTGGGGCACCTACACAGATGACTACATCCAGCCTCCAAATCTACTCAAAACAATTTGGCCATTTGGAAATCCTCCTACCTTCTTAGTTTAAAACCACCTTCCTCCTGTTGCTCATTGCTCTCCACTTCTCTGATGCAAGCTCATTTGCTCCTTGTTTCCACAGCTTCCATACACATACACAGAGGCAAGAAAAAGACCAGAGGCATTTGAGATAGCAGCGTGCTAACTACAGGCCTCTTACCAGGTTCAGACAGATCACTGCTGTAGATTTATTAAACTTAAGTGATTAACATTTCATTTTATGCTTGATACATTTAAACACAGCCCTTCTTCCCCCGAGCTGAAAGCACTCACTGTTCTGCAGAAAAAAACGTTTCCTGTTCATGTTCCTCTAAATGACAGTCCAGCTCAAGCCTTGGAGCAGCTTTCCCCTGCTCTCCACGCTTATCTACTCAAGGTCTCCTTAAAACGCCTGTTCTCACAGATAGGAGGAAAACCAGGCTTTCAGCCACTCTGAAGCTGGAGAATCAGATTTCTTAGACTATTAGTCAACTTCATTAAGTGACTTCAAAATTAAAGGTCAAGCTTTTAATTTAAATTTTTCCTGGGTAAGCATTTGTTTCTAAATTTACCTTTTAAATAGTAACATTAGAGAAATATGATAGGCAAGGGAGGTTGGGAGACAGAGCAATGGAAGCAGATACACAGTCATTAGGGAAATGGAAGAAAAGAAGAGTCTGAAACGTTAAAATAAGCAGTCAAATAGCCTTATGTATTTTCAGACCAGATGAACGGAAGCATGGATAAAACAGCCTATTAGACAGCTTCAAAAGCAGTTAAAGTTCATGTAAAGCCTAAGTATTTTATAAGACCCACATTAAAAAAAAAAGAAAAAAAGAGGAAGAAGAGAGATTTGCTGTAATCAGATCTAGCATGAAGAACTGTAACTGATAAAGAAGAAGATGTCTAAGTACTTAAGTGTGAATGATTTCAGATACACGCTGCAGGGGAAATGTTACTGGATGCAGTTTTATCAGAGCATACTGGCACAACAACCTCTTCCCGAGGCACAGGACTGAAGACATAATTTATGCATATGGCATCAAAATCACATTGGATATAAATTCTGGATATAACTCAATAATAAGGTTGCACATGCACAAATAATACACACACATAAACATGTCTTTAAGAAAATTTTACAAATCAAATAGGGTTGCAGCCGACCTCACAGCTTCAGGAGCCACTCTCCACTTCAGAAGTGTGTCAAACAAAATATTTTATTCAAGTTCAATATTTTTTATTACCTACAAAGACTTTCTTAGACACATATGGAGTCACTGTTATAAGCCTGCATGGATCTGACTAATCCATTTTCACAATTTTTACTTCTTTTTTTCCATTTGGATGACTTCATTGAAAGACTTCTTTGTTAGACAAAGGCAGACGGAATCCAATCAAGAGATTCTGTAAAGCTGAACTACAAGCAGCTGTGCAGAAAGATAAGACCCAGAAATATTTGAGGGGCAAGGAAACAACTTTATTATCAAGCAAGGTCTACTTTTGTAAACCCCTGATTTAGTCCTGTAAACAGTGGTAAAGCTCTTGTAAAATCCAAGACAAGGCAGAGAGATTTGAGCTGCTTTGCTACAATCAGATCTTCAAAAAAAAAAAAAAAGGAAAGAAAAAAAAAAGCCTAAATCCTAACCCTGTAAGTGATAAAGGAGCAGTAGATTTAAGAGATTATATAGGATTTAATTTTCCAAATATATGCTGGAAGAGGGGACAATGCTTTGGGACATACAAAGAAAGAAATCAGAGCAGCAACTCAAGTGTCTTCTCAGGGTAGAGTTCACTATGCAAGAAGCACAAATGAAACTTTTGCTTCTGTCCTGAAATACTGTAGAAAAGTGTGCACACATATTATTTATGATT
Source organism: Merops nubicus (assembly GCF_000691845.1). NCBI lineage: Eukaryota > Metazoa > Chordata > Aves > Coraciiformes > Meropidae > Merops > Merops nubicus. The sequence goes on along the minus strand of NW_008583755.1, from coordinate 16,428 downwards.
CATTAAGATGGATAAGGAAATCTCTTTACACAAGTAAAAGGGGAAATTGGATTATCCAAATGAAAAAAATAAAAACCAAACACAAAACCAAGCCAGACACAATGAGAGTGAAACCATACCTTACCAGTTCAGTTTCCTTCTCTCTAAGTTGGAAGAACATGATCTTCCTAAATAAGGGGTTACCAAAATATCTGTATGTGTATGTTTTATTACTAAGCTTCTGGAAATTTTATCTTCAGTATGGTCACTTCCTATATTTCATCATTTGCTTTCAGATGCTAATTCCTTTACAACCTGAGTGGGTCAGATAACACATCCTGCAATTCACTGATCATGAGCATTGGTAGGGTGAGAAAAATTCACAGAAGTGTCTGTGATCCTGCTGCTCACACTGCTGGAACAGAAGATGAATACCAATTCCATCTTGAATGCTTCTGCATGCCAAATTTGGACACACATAAAGTTATGGGGTTTTCATCAGGCACGGGAGTTGCCTTCTGGGGAAGCCCCCCATCATCCAAGTGTCTTGGACTATTTTGAAAGGCTTTCATCCACATCCTCAGATGCACTTACCGTCAATTATAAATTGATGGAAAATACGTGAAAATATACTAGTTTGGGATATGTAGCTGGAGAAAATTCCTAACTCCTTTCTGTTCAGGCTTTTATCACAAGATTTCCCACTACATCTGTTTCTCCCCCTTGGCTTGTTGCAAATGCCTGCCCAAAAGCTCAGAGCAGAACTCAACCTGCACCACCCTCCATTCCTGAAGATCAGTCCAAGCTGCCATTTGCTGCACATTCTTGGGCTTTAGAAGGTCCTACTGCAGCAACAAGACTAGAATTTTGCACAGCAGTTTTCTAAATAAAAATCCACCAGAACTCTACACAAAGGCATAATTACTTTCTCAGATATCTCTACAGGGTCCTGGGTAGCTGGCACTGTCTTGGAACCTGGCCTTGTTAAAAATGGGGAGAGAGAAAAACAGAACGTTCCTCTGTAACACTCATGCTTGCAAAATACTGCCCAAAACATTGACTTCCCTAATTAAATTATCTCATTAGCATGAAAAGCAAACAAAAGAAAACCAAATGCCAAAAGCTGCTGTTAAAGGCCAGTTCATGGAGGGTTTGTGCAGAAAGACTCACACAGCAGAGCCGGTGGCTAGCACCTGACTGGCACAGGGGCTGGCTGAACATCAGCTGATGGCCAGGGTCCAAAGGTGCCCATCAGGGAGAGGTAGAGGAGGGTAGATGGGTACACAACTAGATTTCTTCTGGGGAAATGGGCCATCTTCTCAAAATGCATTAAGTGGTTGCCAGCACCTGCCATACCTAATCTCGCCTAAGACTTCATAGTTAATAAAGCAGAAATGTAGAATAAGCTACTGTCAGTGTTGCCAAATATCACAAATTAAATTTTACAAAATTTAATTAACAGGATCTTGGCTCTTTTGGGGATGGTTTCTTGTTGGGGGGGAGGAAGTGGGGACTAGATCTTCAAATTACACTTGGAGAAGGCAGGAAAAATTTCCTTTGATTTACCACCGTTCTCAGTTTTCCAGCCCTTGGGGAACACTGATCAATCAGTCAAAATTATTAGAGGAGAAAGCTCTCTGCAAATGAAAGGGTTAAATGCAGCATGTTTTACAGCATAAGCTCCCTGGAACACTCGTACTGCTGCAAAACTGTATAACAAAGAAACTGTACTTTAAATTTCCCTCTTAGAGGATATTTTGGGGTCATCTCGCTCCTGTCATTGTTCGTATTTAGAAGGCTTCAGCTCGCACCAGGGCAAGTAGTAAATTTTCTTATCCAGGACTGATGCCCTCTGACCACCCAGAGTTTTCTGACACACATTTTGTTAAGAGGAGACATATATCACTCCCCCAAATCAAGACAACATGCATACTTACAGAATGAGACAGTCACTAAGCATGTGGTATATAAAAAGAGCTTACTAGATACAAAATGCCTCAGAAGAAAACACCAGCAAACATTAAATCTACTGAACATTAGACCAGCACAGTCCCTATCAACATGCACCCAAGAATATTCAAGGTTTTAACATGGTTTGCTGCACACTGAGGTAGGAAAGAGCAGTTATCCTGGTCCTGCAAGAAGAAGCTGAATTGCCAGAGGCTATGGTAAAAAGAAGACTGGGGAAGGTGTGGGACCCCTCAGGAGGGAAACAGGTGAAATGGTCTCAAGTGACCTGGAGAAGGCTGAGGTTCTCAACGACTTCTTCAGCTCAGTCTTCACTGCAAAGACCCCCAGCCACACTCCTGGAGTCAGGGAGAAGAGTGACAGGGACTGGAAGGGAGAACTGCCCACCATAAGTGAAGATCAGGTTGGGGATCATCTGAAGAACCTGAAAGTGTTCAAGTCCATGGGACCCGATGGGATACACCCACGGGTACTGAGAGAGCTGGCAGATTCTATGCAAGACCCCTCCACTGAGGGGAATAACTACAGCTTTTCCAGTTTCTGCTTCTCTAAATGTGGGACTGCTGCTAACCTCCACTCACATATCCTCAGAAGCTACCTTGTTCTTCATTTAAGGAGCCACATATATTCTTGTTGCACTTTTGGAGGTCACAAAGAGACTAGAGAGGGGAGTTTCTTTGTGTATTTCCACAAGACACCTCTTTGCTTCATGGCACAGGTACCATCAGCACCAGGACATCAGTACCAGAGGTCCCTTTTTCTGGCTGGACATTGCATATTTCTAGCTCACCTGGCAGACACCTAGGGCTTTCAAATGCCCATCTTCCCTTCCTGGAGCATGTCACTGAAGTTGGCCAGAGCCCCCATTATCTGTCCACCTGCAGTCACAGCTCATCACCTCTTGTGGCCTAACCATGTTTCATAAAATGGATTGATGGATTTTATTTTTGTTTCAGTAGAGTAAGTATCACTTTCATCCACTTGCTATTTCTCTTTTGAAAGGCAATGATTCAAGAATTAGAGGGACAGTGCCAGCATCCCAAAGAATTAATACCACACCCAGTAACAAAGTTAACTGCTCTTCAGCTTGCTCCTCTGCCTCTGAAAAGCTACTCCTGTTATCACTCCTTCCACCACCCTTTCTTTTTTCTCACTTACAATTGCCATCAGCAACTCATGTTTTTATTTTTTTGACTGCTGGATAAACACTGCTGAATGCAGTAAACCAGCAACCTACCTTTTCTAGGGCAGAGGTCTGAGGCTTTTAATTAGCTGCTTTAGAAATAACATGATCAAAAAAGAATCAGCTCATTTCTCAAAAGTATGAACCACTCACCATATCCCTCTCAAGAAATGTTAGGTGATGTAGAGCCTTTAAAAATTACAGAGAAAACCCAAATCATGTTTAGTGAGCACCTACTTAAATAATGGATTTAAGAATATCAAGAATCTAGTTAAGAATATAACTTTAAAACTCCTAGACTTGCAAGCACTGGCCAAAATGTTTGCATTTTATCCTGAATAGTAATCATTCATTTTTGTTCAACCAAAGCTGTCAAAAACTCTATATGCAGTCTTGTAGTGAGACTCTTACATACATGCCAAATGCCTGTATAGCAAACATCTGGGCTCACTTCTGTTCTTTGCATTTGCCAAAGCTAAGTCCATCAGTTGTTTTTTTTTTTTCCTGTGACTTTTTTTCTTTTTTTTTGCCTCTCTGCTGTGCCTCAGGTAGTTTTTCTTAAAATGAAACCATAAAAACAGGCAGGAAGAGTGGAGGAAGGAGGAGTAAGAAGAAGCGTAGCATCTGAATAATCTTCCAGTGGGACTAATTTTACTAAGTATTTGTGCTGTTGCTACCAGTCAATCACTACAAGTATTATTGAGAAGCTAAAAAATAAAATAAAATTAAACCTCATTTAGCATAGAATGTTGGCATGGAAAGAAAGAAAATCACATATGCTCTTCTATAAACTAGAAGCTCAGTTTACTCAAATGTCCTCAATATCAATATAAAATGTATTAACATAAAAAAATAACTTGCTGTTCTCTTATTTTGCATTCATTTTACATCCATACTTCTCCGAGGCAACAGATCAGAATGGTGCATTGCCTTCCCCTCAGGCCAAGTGTAATAAACAGGCAGGTGTAATATAAGGCTGCAGTGTCTCAGCTCTCCTCCCAAACAATTGATCTCCCAGGCCTACAGTGTAATTCAGTCCTGGTAGCTCCCTTCACGTGCCTCCTTCCTGATCAGTCAATTATTTCAAATCAAGCAGAATTAAAGGGTTATTTTTGTGAGGGGGGGATGATATTCACCAGTGACCAAAGTGAAACTAATAAACTAATTTCCCTTTAGTGCCTTGGGCAACACACAAAAATCCAAGTCCCTGAAAGAAAGCCTGCAGCCGCTTCCTCCGTCTGAGGCCCAAACGCGCTGGCAGCTCACTGCCTTTAAATCCAGTTCTTCTTCACGGGATGATTTTGGCAACAGGACACAACACAAAGAAACGGGCAGACAAGGAAGCAGGGAGGGTCTGTGACTCTGCAAGAGGAGCTGTGCAGTGTGGGCTTCCCGAGCTGGGGGGAGCAGCACTCCCCTGCTCCTCGCAACCGCGCGCCTTCCTCCTGCCAGTAGCAAATTTATCCAGTAGATGTCAACACCAGCAAAAAATATGTGTAAAGCCAACCTGAACAGCAACAGCAGTCCCTTCCATTTACAGGAGTGCATCAGAGGATAGTTTAATATTTGGGAGCGTTGCTGTTGTCCCATCCCTGTGTCTTCCTGATTGGATCCAGCCTGGCCCATCCATCAAATATAAACGTAAACATACACAGAGCAAAATAATTTGGGTTTTTGCATTTAGAATAATTTTGTCTGGTTTGCAGGAAAATGGAAAAATTGCTCATGAACATGTGATTGCTTTCAGATTATATCAGAGCAATTCTTTCAGAGGAGGAGCAGGGTGGGCAAAATATTATGCAATGCAAAGTAACCACCATAAGCAGAATCTTCATAGTTACCAGTTTTAATCTGAGGAGGTTTGTTCCCTTCTGACCTTTCACTGCATGGTTAAGCAATGCAATGATTTCATGGATTTTGCTCTTCCCACAAGAAGCTTCTCAGCCTACAACAGTGACCAGAGATTCCCATGCTGACCCCAGGTCAATAGATACTTGTTTTTCCTGTAAGGATTTTTTTCTTTTTTGCAATACACCAAGGACAATCTTTTGTAAGCCTTTTAGTGTTATTATCACTCAAAAGACTGAATTTGCTGACAAGTTTTAACCATGCAAAAAAACAAGGCCATTGCTGTTGACACTTTTAAATCTACTATTAAGATCTGACTGTTTGAACAGCTTGTGTGTAGAATCTGAAGTACAGATTTCTGTTTCCTTTTTGTTTATTTTTAGATAAACCTTGTGTTTCTACTCTGCAATGTTTGCATTTGGCTGCTGAGCATGAAGTAATCGCATACATTATATGCCTTGCTTAGAGACACTTTACATCACAGCCCATCAGGTTTTTTTTGGGTAGAAGAAAAGAGAAGGGAAATAACAGATCATTTTCCTGATTGATTAATTTTTCCTCACATTGCCATTTCCCTATAAACATGACGAGGAAAAGCAAAAGTATGTTGTGACATCTAATAGTGAGACATCGAAGCAAATTATTTTATTACTGCTACAAAACTTACTAAGGAGTTCATTTCCACTGAGATGTAAAACATGGCAAGGAGACGTAAATGAATATATTACAGAGACACTACTTGGAGCTGTTATTCCTCACTTGTAAACCTTACAGCTCTTAAGAGAAGCACCCATCCTACAGAACAGCGTGATGTAGCTGCAGCTTTTCTAATCAGTCTGGCCAGGAATTGAGGCTCTTTGAGAAAGCAAAAGCAGCGGTCAAAAGCTGAGAGTCTGAATTGCCTTCATTTAAGCGACTCTTAGGCATCGAGAGAAGTGGGCACGGGAAGAGTAAACACTCTACTCCTTGTAAACTAACCTAACAGATGATGGCACGTGAGCGAATGAAGACACAAGTCTAAACGCTGGGGAAAGGCATCGAAGGCAAGATCTGGCCCGGTGTGAAGCAAGGCACCAGCACCACTCTCCAGAAGGAGAAGCCACATCCCGCCCCACGGCTTGGGGTGCAGGCAGGTGCTACCCAAAACAGAGCCATAAATAGTTTGGAGATAAGACGCCTATCTGCTGAGGCACACGGAGTTTCACAGCCTTGTATGAGCAATTCTTTTAATTACTGTCAACATTTTCTCTGAGTCCCTGTCTCAAAGAAGCAGTGGAAACTTTTGATTTGCTGTGACACCTTGATTGCCGTGGGGATGAGTCACTGCACCACTCCTGTTAGACTCACGAAATCATAGATTTTTAAGGCCAAAAAGCGCAGGAGGCTGCTCTGATTGCTCTGCTCTGGCACTGTGAGCAGCACAGTGCTCCCACCTTGCCCAGCAACCAGCTTGTTTCACAGATAGAGGCACTAGGTAAGTCATACGTAAAATCCCATTGTATGTCTGAGTTCACCCATAAACTTCCCAACAGTCCCCTCTCAAATTAAGAAGGAAATAAATACTGCAATGAACTCTTTTTTCCTGGTGTTTTATCTCAACTGGGGGGGCTGCAGGGATGGTGTCTGCAGGAGGTGGCCAGGGGCTGCCTTGTGCTACTCATGGCTGGTTCCAGCCACTTCCATGATGACCCCACCACAGGGCATGGCCAAGCCCATCAGCCAAACTGGTGGTGCCTCTGTGAAATGTTTCTAATGGCAAAAACGCTGCAGAGACAGTGAGGAACAAGGAAAAAAAAGTGACCAGAGAGGGAGGAGGAGTAGGAGAAGATGCTCTAGGTGCCGGAGTGGGGATTTCCCTGCAGCCTGTGGAGAGGACCACAGTAGAAGCAGATATCATAGAATCACAGAATGTCTGGGCTGGAAAGGGCCTCCAAAGGTCATCTAGTCCAACCCCCCTACCATAAGCAGGGTCATCTCCAAATAGATCAAGCTACTCAGAGCCTCATCCAAACTGATCTTGAATGTTCCCAGGGATGGGGCCTCCACCACCTGTCTGGGCAACCTATTCCAGTGGTCTATCACCTCATATTGAAGAACTTTTTCCTATATCCACACTGCAACCCAAGGAGGACCTCATGGCCCTCTCCTCCTGGAGCAGAGTCCATCCTGGAGCACACTCCTGGCAGGAGCTGTGGCCTGTGGAGGACCCATGCTGGAACAGGCTTATCCTGAAGGACTGAAGCCCATGGAAGGGACCCCTGGAACAGTTTGCGAAGGACTGCACCCTGTGGGAGGAACTCATGCTCATGCTGGAGCAGGGAAGAAGCTTGAGGAGGAAGGAGCAGCAGAAAGGAATTTTTATGAACAGACTACAGCATCCATTTCCCATCATCCTGTTGGGGATGGAGGAGTGGGAGAGTTGGGAATAAAGGAGTGAAGTGGAGCCTGGGAAGACAGGGTGGCTGGAAGAAGTTGTTTTAACTTTCCACTTTGTTTCTTGCCATCCAACTATACTTTTATTAGTAATAAGCTAATTTTCTCCAAGTCTAGTCTGTTTTCCTGTGACAGTACTTGGTAAGAGATCACCCTGTCCCTGCCTTGACCCATGAGCTTTTGATTTATTTCTTTTATTTATTTATTTATTCTCTCCCTGTCCTGCTAAGGAAGGGGATTTAGAGAGTGCCTGGGCACAGCTACAGCCAACGCACCACAGTGAGCAACGTCCTGCAGCAAAAAAAGAACCATTTTTATTTTCTTTCAGAATCTCCCACGGCAGTTCACACACTCATTCTCTGTAGTAGTAAGGAGAAGGGACAGAAATGATTGTGTATTTTTTTATCTGCAATATTTTAGTGTATTTATGAAAGACACCATGGGGAAGACCTCTTACATTATTACAAAACTTGAGTTTTTGCTTCATTACTTGCTTTGGAGATGTGCTTTATTCCCAGTTTCCTACAAAATTTTACTCATTGCTTTAATTATATTTTTGCCTATCCACTTGTAAGTAGTTTCTAAGCTGATGTAAGTACAAGACCAGGTTAGATGGGGTTTTGAGCAACCTGGTCTAGTGGAAGGGGTCCCTACCCATGGCAGAGGGGTTGGAACTAGATGATTTTAAGTCACTTCCAACCTAAACCATTCTATTATTCTGTGTGTGTGAGCTGCTTGGAATGATCTTCACAGATGGAGTGTTCTACCAATTGCTTTCCTGACTAAAGTACATATTCATTGCATCTCCTGGATCTTCTAGGTAATAACAGCCACTGAGGATGGATTAGACATACAGCTTGAAATAATGCCCTTCTATAGCTAAGTGTCTTATTTCCAGGCATTCACATAATGGCCCCATTACATGCTTGATTACTGTGGCCAGGCTAAACAGAGTAATTTGTTTAGAAGTTTTCTTTCTTTTTTTATTAGCAGAAAAGTCCAACCTTGCCTATTTACTGAATTCTATGATTTTCTGAAGGCTGTTTTATGGTTCTGAAGACTGCTTCTGCTAATTCTTTAGAGACAGATGCTCCAGTGCATTTCACTGAAAAACCTTAATACACAGTTTTGCAAGATGACCTTTCCTCTCTCACTTTGGTGTTCATTCCCAAAGTTACAGTTTCCAGCAAAATTTTCCTACACAAGGTTATCCAGCTGCTTATATTTTAATACAATGATAAGCATTTGTGTGGCACTCTTTGTCTTCAAAGCACTTTACAAATATTAAATATTTAGTGCTCATGGCACCCCTCTTACTCTCAACCCCATTTTACAGGTAGGGAAACGGACGCACAGGTTAAGTGATTTTGTTTCAAGTCACATCACAGCTTACTGACGGATGTGAGACCAGAATATATGAGCTCAGATTTTCAGTTCCATACTCCAAACTAGACCAACCTTGTTCTTTCACTTAAATAAAAAAGATAATAATGAAATAAAACTTGCTCTTGTTCAGGGAGAATTTCTCTCTCTTTGGACGTTCTAAACGCGACCCAAAGAGCCACAGGAAAAACACCCTAAAATGACCCAGGAGGGCAGCTACCAGATTTGTAATCCATCTCCTCCTTTTCCAGTGTTCTAGAGGGAAACCCACAATGTGCGTTATCAGAAAAGGCGACAGTAAAGTATGTTATCAAGCTTTTATATACAGCCCCCACACACATTATATATACATTCTCAATCGCTACCTAAACTGAGAACAGAGACCTTCCAGCCAGAGGATTTGCAATTTAAAAACTGAAGTACGTTTCAAAATGGCATCACTAAAGAGCTTTAGTATATGATAAGAAGATTACAGTATATTCAATTGCACACAGCAAAAGCCTTTTAAAATAAAGTCCAGGAATAGTGAAGCCAGGCATTTGCAACAAGATAACAAGAAGCTAATGGGCCAGTGGAAAAGGTGTGCCCTGCTGCAGAGATCATTCAGGAGCCAGTCAGGTTTCAAAACTCAAATAATGAGTGGGGTTTTTTTTAGCTTCAACATTTTTCATAATCCAAGCGGGAGGTCTAAACACAGGCTCTATGCAACATTAACTGTATTTCCCTTTAACAGGCTTCTATGGGAACAAATGCTCAGTGTCAGGCTGGTACTATACGTCCATTTAATTGAGCTGAGAGAACCCTCCTGCCCCCGAAGAAAGCTCATCTCTTCTCTCCACGGATGCAACTATAGAGCTAGCAGATAATATCTGGCCCTCACTCATTATTTATACAACCACCTAATTATCTCCCAGGGACTCCCCGTTTTGTAGAAGTTTCTTTTTGGAAAAGTCATCCATTGTCTGAATGGGAAAACAAATCCAGCCTTAGATTCTGTGACAGCAAGTGCCATACCCATTGATGGCCAGCACTGGAGCACCCCTTGCTGCAACACGGGGGAGGTGGCTTGGGAGCCTGCAGTACCCCTGGCATGAGACGTGCTCCTGGCGTCACACCCGGGCCTGCCTAAGCTTCCTCTTGGGAAATGTACACACACGTGCAAGGTAAACAGTATGAAAACACACTTAAGAGCTTAGGAGCAAGACAGTATGGGGAGGAGTCAAAGATACACAAAAAAATACAGCTCCATATTGCACAGTTTCCTCCTCTGTGTCTTTGGGTTCTGTCTTACTGCTTACATTGCTTCAACCCCACCACGTCCAAACACCCTTGATACCAATTTAACTGTGACAAAAATCTCCTGAGGTCATGTCCTGTTATTATCCCTCCTCTCCACCTGATGAACTGAAGGAGAGAACACGGACCAAAGCTAGAAGAAGAGCTCAGGTAGGAGGAGCACAGCTCAGACACTATATCCAACATAAACACATACAAACCTCCTCAAGGCTTGTGTATCTCAGGGTCTACAGGAAACCACATTTTTGCTCATAAAGCTGTTTAGGTGTCAAATGTCCTGCTGTTGCAGAAGCCAAAGGGAATATCATTTGGGCCTTTATCACTGCGGGAACACTGGGAATTCCCAAATGAGGCAACCACTGAACAAAGGCCATGGTGTTGTGTCTTGAGTCCCTCTAAAACACATGGATGCTCTTGAGTGGAGCACCAAAGGGACACAGTACAGTGTGATTTGTCCTGTGAAGGAATTTGGTTTCCAGTTTTGGCTCCCTATACAATTCAGGCACAAGGCATTGAAGAAATCTGCTGCGCTCAGAGGTTTCCATGCCAGGAGCTGGATGTTGACGCAGCTGGTGTGGCTATGTTCAGCACAACACTGGGGCTAGAGCTCTCTGTTAGGTGGCATTGACTCTCTTTTAACTCCAGCTTTAGACTGGAGGCAAGAAGTGCAATTCTCTGCTCTCTTGAGATGTCCTGTGTGACTCTGAGCTCAGCTCAACAGAACGCTGGAGCTCACTGGAGAGAGATAAGAAAAACAACCAAGGACATGACAAATTATCACTATGCCCTCATCACTTTGCTAACAGAGCTTTTGGGCAGACTTAGCCAAACCCCATGGCTCAGCCAAAGCCCATGAGGGAGGACACTGCAGTTTCTGCCACCACCCCTCCTTGGGACTGAAGCCACTCCAATTTAGCAAGCGTGTCCTATCTTCCTCGGGCACTCACGTGCTCAGCTACTGCACAAAGTGCATGCTTCTGCCTTCCTGGTCAGATGGAAGGGTTTTTCTGTTTGGTTGGTTTTGGTGGTTTTTTTTGTTGCTCTTTCATTTTTAAGATTATAGGATTTACACAGACGCTGGTAAAATATTTTGTAGTACTGCCATGAAACAGCAGAGTAGAGGCAACACTCACCTATTATGAAAGCTATGTCATTATAATATGTAGCTTTTCTGTTATGAATTACATTGACCAGCTAAAGTATAGGTTACCGTGAAGTCTACACAAGTCATGTTGTGTCGGTAATGTGCATATGGAAGGAGAAAGAAACAACAATTTCCCTGTGCTTTTTAATAACACTTAGCAAAATGGCCAAGATTAAATTCCTTGAGGAGGGGGAGCCCAACTCTATTCATGAAGTCGCTGTGGTTTTTTAAAACAAGAAACACAACTGTGCAGTTGTCACAACTATGGAAACATGAAATAACACTGAATTAAAGCCCTTTTCAGGAACATGCAAAACATAATTACCTGTTACTGTCTGAGTTTTAATCGTGAACCACTGGTTCTCTGAGGCAGCCAAGAAATCTTGACTACCTTACTCATTTGCCATGCAAGCCATTTAAGAGATACTGTGCCCATCCCTCCACCTTTCTAATACCACAACTCAAGGGCAACCCAGGGCTCCTTGCCCTGACAGCAGTGGCAACCTGGAGTGATGGGAAAGGCTCGAGGGAAGCTCAGTGAAGGAGGTCCTGAGTTGGCTTGTAGGAGGGTGTGGAGGGAGAAGTGGCAATGACAGACCAGCACCAGATACAGCTTAAAGCTGGGACTGTGTGGCATGGAGAAAGCTCCCTTGCAGCCTTTCCTAGTTTTCTCCATGGTGCTGTTCATACCTTGAATCAATTCTCCTCTAGCCTTGCCAAGTCTCCATTTTGTCAGATTTCTACCCACCACCTCCCTTTCCACCACGTGCCCCTATCCAGGTCTCTTTCCCCCTTTGCTTCATGTCAAAGTCAGAATTCATCCAAGACCTTCCTGTGCCCCCAAATAAGACTGACCCAAGAGGGCAGTTTACAAAAATTTGTGTTTTTTACTTGGCTACTCTTATTTTTTTGACCTTTCTTTTTCCATCTTCAAATCCCTAAATGAAATCATTAGGTGAGCAAGATGACCTGATGTACCAATAGTTTGGCAAGCTGACACCGTTAAAAAGAAGCAAAGGACTTGTATCCTATCATTGATGTAGAGAGGACAAAATAGAGGTGAAGAAGCAGGTGGAGATTTAGTGGTGATGAAATGGAAGTGTCAAGCTCATAATTTATTAAGCATAGTTTCATCCAGAAAACAGGCGAAAGAAGAGTTCTCTCCTAAACAAGGTATTTAGCAGAAACCTTTAAGGGTTAGTTTAAACCACCCCTTTTTCTCCCAGTTCAGCTCTTTACTGCTAATGCCTCGGAGGAGACTTCAGTTTTGGACAATTAATTTTATTAGCTCAGAAAGGGAAATTTCAGCAGCCAGCAGGAAAACCTGCCAGTCAGCCAACCCTTTCTATTTGGGGTGGAATTCATGGAGTTAAACCCCCAGTGTGGTTTGTTCTGGGACCATCCCTGCCACATCCCAGGGCTTGGGTGCAAAAGTTGAGCCCAAACCACTGACTACAATTTTGTAAGTAAAACCAAAGTATTGGCTCTCAACAGAATGGTTCTAGGGATGGCATGCATTAATTTATTCTTTTCTGCATTGCGTCTGCATGCCCACTGCTGGCAACGCAACAACATATAAGCACTGAATGTTGTGCTTAGTAGCTTAAGAGCTCTGAGACAGACTGTCATTTTGCTCATTTTTCCTGGGCCAAAATGTGTTTTCCCAGAAAAAAATAAATCCCCTCCACCCAAAACAAATACACACTCACCCCCCCCTCCCCTTTCCTCCTGCAGCTGTCTTCAAATTTGGAGAAGAATTGGAGTGGCACCACCCTTGGAGGAGGCAAAGGAAAGGACACATCCACAGGAGGTTTTTATTCTAGACAGAGAGGCTCTCCCCAAGACAGCTTTTTGCCAGCTCATGGAGAGTTTGGAAAATGAAGGCAAAAGCCTCCCATTTGACTGAATTCAATGGGAGGGCAGCGCAGCGCACGGAGCGCTGGGGTAATTTGCTTTTGGCAGCCTATTTTGCTAAGTAGGTGGGCTACACTCAGAGCCAATTAGAGGCTGACGTTTTCTTCCTTAGGTACAATGTGCTGCGACACAGCTCGGACTGTTCTTCCCTCCCCGCGTCTGTGTTTACTGTGGCTGTTCATTTTTACTGTTGGCAAGGGAGATGTTTAATAAAGCAGGCCAGTCCCTGCTTACAAACACGGTACATCATGGGTTGGTGCATGCACACATATGGCACGAAATAGAACGCTGGTAAAAGTCAAAGCGACTCCTGCCAGAATTTTTTGATGGCAGTGTCTTAAAAAAGAGTGCTGGGGTGCAAGGCAGTTGTGTGTTTCCTGGTATTGGGGGGAAGAGGGGAGGGACAGCATGGTGGGTTCAGACTGGAAGTTAAAGATGGATCTTAGGAGTAAAGAAAAAAGAGCAATATCCAGATTTCAAAATTCCCCATTCCCAGTTCAAGGTCAAAGCTTTGTTTTGGCTTGTGCTGCTCTACAAATAGAGCCAAAGAGGTTCTTGATCCAGCTTTTTATTTCCTGCAGTGCTACGTTAGAGGAATGTTCACATTTAGGGTCTGCTTTAGTCCCGTCTCTAATTAAGGTAGTTTATTTTTTCAAACATGCTACCTGAGACCAGCTGATGTTGCTTCAGGTCATGCAGCCATGCTTCAAACTGCTTTCTAATATACCTAATAGTGCCACAGTGATATGTTCAGCTTATTACTGTTACAGAAGCAGTAGGGTCATGGTATTCTCTGCAAAATACTTCTGTAATGGAGTGGATTAATTTAATGAATGCCATTTACTGCAGCAGAAGTGACAATGATTTGATGTTTTGTTACAATTAAGATTCATTAGCCAGTGACTTTTTTCTTAGTTGTCTGACACCATAATAGATATAACACATATCAGATACAAAAGTTCTGAACTTCTTTCTAGTCATTTTTAATAAACATGAAGGAAGTGAGAATGAAAGTCTCAGCATTCAGCTGCTTAAAAGTGGCCTGCTTGAGAGGTGTCACATACACCTCCACCTCCTCACAAAAACTATGGGGAGAATGCAAAACTGCATCCACTCCTAGAAAACAGAATCATAGGCTCACAGAATTGTTTTGGTTAGAAGAGATCTTTAAGATCATCAAGTCCAACCGCTAACCCAGCATTGCCAGGTAACCAGTACATTATGTCCCTAGGCACCACACCTACAGGGCTTTTAAATCCCTCCAGGAATGATGACTCCACCATTTCACCAGGCAGCCTGGCTGAGAGCTTGACAGCCCTTTCAAGTGAAGAACTTTTTCCTAATATCCAGTCAAAACTTCCCCTGGCACAACTTGAGGACATTTCCTCTTGTCCTATCACTTCTTACTTGGGAGAACAGACTGACACTGATATCACTACCTCCTCCTTTCAGGGAGTTGTAGAGGTTGATAAGGTCTCTCCTCAGCCTCCTTTCCTTCAGGCTAAACAACGCCAGGTCCCTCAGCTGCTCCTCATAAGCCTTGTTCTCTAGACCCTTCACCAGATTCATCACCCTTCTTTGTACACAGTCCAGGCCGTCAACATCTGTCTTGTAGCAAGAGGCCTCAAATACTGAAGTATCTGAGGTGTGCCCTCACCAGTGCCAAGTACAGGGGGATGATCCCTTCCCTTATCCTGCTGGTCGCACTATTTCTGATAAAATCAGGATAGTGTTGGCCTTCTTGACCACCTGGGCACACCTGTCTCCTATTCAGCCAGCTGTTGAGCAGTGCTCCCCAGGTCCTTTTCTGCTGGGCAGTTTCCAGCCACTCTTCCCCAAGCCCGTCGCTCTGCTAGGGGTGGTTGTGACCCAAGTGCACCTGGCCTGGCTGAACCTCATACCACTGACCTCAGCCCGTTGTTCCAGGCGGGCCAGATCCCTCTATACAGCAGATCAACACACCCGCCCAACCTGGTGCCATCTGCAAACTTACTGAGGGTGTCCTCAATCCCCTCATCCAGATCATTGACAAAGATATTATAGAGAACAGGCCCCAAGACTGAGACCTGGGGAACACCACTTGTGACCAGCCACAAACTGGACATAACTCCATTCACCAGCACCCTCTGGGCCCAGCCAGCCAGCCTCCTTTACACCCAGTGAAGGGTACACCCGTTCAAGCCACGAGCAGACAGTTTCTCTAGGAGAATGCTGTAGGAAACAGTGTCAAAACCTTTACCAAAATCCAGATAAACAACATCCACAGCCTTTCCCACATCCACTAAGTGGGTCACCTGATCATGGAAGGAGATTAGGCTCATCAAGCAGGACCTGCCTTTCATAAACCCATGCTGACTGGGCCTGATCACCTGGTTGTCCTGTATGTGCTGTGTGTTGGCACTCAAAATGATCCACTCCATAATCTTTCCCAGCACTGAGGTCAGACTAACAGGTCTGTAGTTCCTCAGATCCTTCATCAAGCCCTTTTTGTAGCTGGGCATCACATCTGCCAACCACCAGTTGACTGGACCCTCCCCAGTTAGTCAGGACTGCTAGTTACTGATGCAAAGTGGCACGGTGTGCACCCGGCATTAACGATATCCAGCATGTAAGCTTTCAACCAAACAATTGGATATTTAATTCAAGACATCCCATCACCCAGCTAAGACACAAAAAAAGGCTTTTGAGAAAGCAGGCAGAGCTGGGTCTCGATGTTTCACTTTTAACAAGATCCCAGGGCTCTGCCAAGATGAGAATCCCTGCATCTGAGAACCTGCTTGTGGAGGGACCAGTGTGTCTCATCATGAGAGGGATGGAAAACTCAAACTCTGGTTCAGTAATGATTTCTTCTTTCTCAACCAGCATTTGAATGCTGAGGAAAGGACCCCAAATGCTTCTAGCAATGCAAACCTGTTTATTCCTTGGAAACACAACAACTCGTTCACTTCTCACAAATCTTGAGCAGCAGTATGCCGAATGCTCAGAATCTGAGACAAAATTCCCTACTAAATAAAAAATACATTGCCAAGTAAAAACAGTATGGTCAAACCAATGTCACTAGACTCCAGGTGAAGTTCTCAAAACTACAGCAAGTCAAAAGTGAAAATATTTTTGCAGCTGCAGCATTCTCCAGCATTATCTGGGACATAAGATCATGGTCAGCTGTTCAACCTGCAAACACATCTTACTCAGCAAAGATGTGAAGCTAACAAACTGATTTAATTGTCCAAGTCCATAAAATTTAAAATCTGGATGGCACAAATGCTGTGTATATATATTT
>NW_008583754.1:0-4847 GCF_000691845.1 Merops nubicus | reverse complement strand
GGCAGGCTAGCCAGAGCTTCCCTGCACGGCCAAGTCCCAGCTCGGGCTGCCGGGAGTTTATCCGGGTTTCACTCAAATGGCACCCCTCAAATTTCGATGGGCTGAAAAGAAAGGGGGAAAAAAAGCAAAATCCACTCGTGCTGCTGAACAGGGTTTCGCCGGTTCCAACGCGTTTTCAGGCCGTTTGCGTGTTGCTTGGACTTGGGGCAAGTTCAGTTTGGCTGGTGTCGTTGACCACTGCTCGTGGCCCTTGTCCCCTTCCTCTTTCATACACTTTGGTGTCTTCTCTGTTTCTTTGCTTTCTTTTCAAGTGTTTTTCCCTCTAGGATGATTTCATAACTTTCAATATCCAAGCCTTGAAATATGACCTGAGGTGAACTTTCCAGAAGACAAATCTCTCCATCTAGACGGGTTTGTAGCAATCCTAGGAAGAGCATTAGCTGGAGCAGAGCGATGCCAAGGGGAGACGCGGGACACCCCGTAGGTGCTTCAGTCTCTACATTTACCTGAGGTTTACAGTGCACCTCTCTGTTCTTCGGTACAGGGTCGGGGGCCCACAGAAGAGTTTGCCCGTGGCTCTGTGGAGTTCTTTGTGTGGCGGTGCTCTGAAAGGCGTAGCTGAACCGATCTGGGTGCAAACCCAGCACACATTCCAAGGTGTGTTTTACCCACCCTTCCACACCGCTTGCTGGAGCACAGCTATGTCGTGTCGACGCGACAGGGCCGAGGTCCTGGGTTGAGCGAGTGGCTTCAGCTGTTCGTGTTGGTAAGGAAATTTTAACATAAAAATATGCCTTTAGTTTGACTTCGTTTTGCTTCTGCTTCTTGGCTCTTTCCAGCCTTCGGAGGAGGAGCGTTGTTTTGTTTTGTTGTCATAACTGAATAGCCACAGGAACACAAGAAACTTTGGAAAGAACTTTGAGTCGGCACCTTCCTTTTTGCAGAAGAGTGAGTCACCTGATTCAGAGCACTAACGGTTCTTGTCCCTGGCTGTTGTGAAGAAAAAGTGTCTGGACAAGCTGGTCATCACCTTCCTAGCCTGGCAGGGCCTCTTGTCTGTAGTTCAGGAGTAGGAGCTTTCATCGTGTGTGCCAAAAAAAAAGCCTTTATTGTAATTAGTTTACATGGTATTTACTGGTTATAAAGACTATATGGTTCTGTTTATTTTTTAAACTCTGGAAAGTAATTACAACTGGGCTAAGATGAAATCTTTACTGGGCAAGTGGATTTCAAAATATTGCTGTGTAAGATCCTTTAAAAAAAGTGGGAAATTACTGTTGGTTTGGTAAATAGGGAAACATAGTACTAGTGTTTAAAGATGTATCTGTAATACTCTAAATAGAAGCATTAATTTGGTTTTGATGTGCAGTAAATGGCCTCCAGTTCCTCTTGCATCTGTTTTCCTCTTGCTGTAGGTGCATGACTTCTTTCAGAAAAGCATGTGGTGATTACCGCTGAGTTGTGTCCAGTTGATACTCAAACGTGGACCTGTGTGCATCTCGGCAGTGGTGAAGCTGGTGGCTGCAGGAGGTGGTTTGTCTGGCTCTGGGATGTTGGGGAGCAGTCAGAGAGCTCGGCCTTGATCCAAAAGTCATGATGGGCAAGGAGACAGAGAACTGCAATAACAAATCTTGTCATTCTTGTCTCTAGATTAAACCAAGCTTCAAATATCAGAAAGTTCTCAGTGTACCTAGATTACATCTGAAAAAGTTGAGTTTAAATAGTGTGGCAGACTCACAGTGGGTGTTGGGGAACTCTGACGGGCAGGAGTGGGCTGCCGAGCCAATAGGTCAGTCTGTCAGTCCTTTCAGTGGTAAATCCTGGTGGGTGGTGATGTGGGGTTTGTAGTCCTGCATTGCTGTGACGAATTCTTTCCCTGACACGAGCATTCTGGCCGTGTTGTTCTTGGCTGACGTGCTGGCAGTGAGGAAAGCCCTTCCCTGGACCTGCAGAAGTATGGTATGTGTTGGGAGCCTGTGTCGCGGAGGCTCGGTTGAGTGGCGTGGGGAAAGGGTGCCTGTAAAGGTGGAAGGGACACTGCAGGGGTTCTTGGTGGCATCAAACAATGACAGAAAACAAAATTGCTTATTCCAGGCTTCCTCTCGCTCTCTGTTTTTGTGTCCATGATGTATGGAAGTAATTTTGTGCTATCTCTCTGCACTGGGAGGTGCAGGAGGTTCCCAGCTTCCTTCCAGGCCCTGGGCTGCTGTATGGATGTTGGAACCTTTCTTCCCTTTGAGTTGGGAATGGGTTTGTCCTGGGTTTTTTTGAGGCCTGGGGGTTCTGATAGGCTTTCTTTAACATTCAGGTAGACTAACTGGTGAAGTCAAGTTGTCCACTGTAAGTAGAAGTTTATAGTTCAAAAGTAGACTGGGCAATTCACTTTTTAGTATACTAATGCTCAGTGATCTCTAATACTGTTGTTTAGGTAGTTCCTTTGACATTAAGTAACAAATTATCCTTATTTAAAATGGCTTGTCATGGAGCTATTTCTACTATTTTAAAATATCTTCCTGAGATACTTTATTTTTTTTCCCATATGTATATTATGAAGGATGTAGAAAGTAACCTTGGCCGTACGGCTGTAGTCCCTCAGGACCATTTCCAGTGCATTCCTCATCTGCACATCGATATGTTTGCCTGTAGATATACTCATTGCTCCAAAAGCTGTGCTGAAACAGAGCTCTGGGAACGGGATTTTTTTGAGGGAATAGGGAGGAGAGCATTTTGGTTTTGTTCTTAAAGGATGAGTGGAGCGTTGTCTTAAAGGGTGTGTTAAAGGAGGAGTCAGTGACGTGGGCTTCCTTGCAGACACTGAGCTGGGGGGACTGCAAGGGCCTGTTATCTCCTGCAAGTCTGGTGCTTTGTGGAGTTTCTGGGACCCTCTTGCACCAGTACCAGGCATGGAATGAGAAATTTTCTTCCCACGGAGCCGTCGGGAGGCGTTGGGCTGATGCCAGCGGCACGCGGAGGCTTTGCCGCTGGCCGGGCTGCAGCGTGGAGCCTGCCCATCTATTGGTGAGCCTCAGCCTCTCAGCAAGCAGCCAGTGCTCGGCGTCTGTTAGGAAACGGCAGCTGCTGTGCCCAAAGATGTCTGTTTGGAGACCACCTGCTTGTTCATCACCAGCCAGGAGCTGAATTTAGAGCGTTTGTAGTTGCCTGGCTCACGTCGGTACTAATCTTATCAGGTATTTCCTCAGTGACTGACTTGTATTTAATCTGAAGAAAGATTTTTTTTCTCTCTGTGTTTGCAGCTCTCTTGTGTTCTCGCCTTTAAATAAGACACAAGGGTTATAAACTAAATCAAAGTGTTTTCGTGTTGGTTTTCCTTGCCCTGTTATTTAGCGATCTGAGCTGAGATGTTCTTTGTTTGGGGGGAAGGAAAGGGTTTTGTGTGTCAGGGTTGCAGCACAGCTGCAGTGTGGTTATTTGAGGTCAGTAAACCACATCAGAGCCGGGTGTAGGACTGTCCCTATGCCTGTGACAGAGGCTCCCCAGTGCAGCTGTGACAGCCGGCCCTACTGGTGGAGCAGTGATGTCCTCTGCTGGTGGTTCCTCTCTTGTTCTTGAATGATCTGAGTTGCACTGAAAGGATTCTGACTGTATGTGTTTTCTGATTGTGGATATGTGGGTGGGTTTGTATTTTTAATTAACATGGAAATGTTAGAAAAATCTTTGCTGTGTCGATGGGGCTTTGGTATTTCAGCGCTCTAACAAAATCCTCTTATGCCAAAGCTGTGTCTGGAGCAGGGCATCGTTTCTGTCTTCTGGAATTGCTTTATTTGCTGCAGAATCACTTTCTGCCTCTGTCTGTGGTGGAGACCAGTGGAGAACTTGCAGAGATGTTGTGACTTCAGTCCTCTGTGGGCCCCTCAAACCCACTGCCAGTCAGTCAGGGAATCATCTTACTGGTGTTGCTGCTCTAGAGGTCCATTTGTGTTGCTGGTTAGTGTGTGCATGTGATTGAGAGGAGTCTTTTGTGTTTCCTCCTGATAGTTTTTTCTCCCTTATTGTTTAGGGGGAGCCTCAGGTAAGGTAATGATTTTCCTGTAAAAAATATCTGGCAAGGTAGTGGCAGTGCAGAGTAGAATCAGGGGTTCCTAATGTTGCCTTCCTCTCTGATAGCTCCTGGCTGCCAGTGCCTCCTGCGTGAGGTGAAAATGGGACCTGCAAGTAAAGGAGTATGTGCCTGAAAAATGTCATGTCTAAGAATACACTTCCCCAGGCATATTATCGTGTCAGTGCTTTTTTTTCCAAAGGAAAACATCTGGGAAAAAAAAAAATCTACAAGAATAGCACCTCTTCTGGATGCAGTTTTGGGACTCAGGTTGCAGCGCTGGATGCTCTGGGTTGTTTTCACAGCAGACACTTGATATGGTGACTCTTATGTGAGAATGACAAAGAAACCCTACTAGAAAACCCTGCATTTTGACTATTTCCTTAATGATTTCCATTTCCTGGTTTTGTTGCCTTGTTTGTGTGAAGAGTAAGTTCCTTCTCTGGTTAGCTTTTCATGAATTATCTTCCTGTGGCTTGTGGGATCCTCAAACTAGAAGCTGGGAGAACCTTGGTTGGAGGGATATGCTGAAGGCAGTTTTGTTGTAGATGCCCTAAAGCAGCTGTGAGTTTACGTAGACTGTATGAGTTGAGAGGTGGATCAGTGAAATTTCAAGGGTTTGGGTTGGTGATTGGATTGCTTTTGTTGTTTGTTTTAAATGATGGCCACAAGTACAGAATCACTGTATGCTGTTATTCCACTCTTCCTAGGAGCCAGCAGTGCTTGCTGTCTTGAAATTCGCTTGAAATACTGCATTTAACTTGCACCTTGTTGTGGTTTGAGGCTTGGA
>NW_008583753.1:18375-42212 GCF_000691845.1 Merops nubicus | reverse complement strand
AGGATTCTATGATTCTATGATTTGACCATGGAGATGCCTTCTCTAAATTGGGGTTGGTAGCTGGGTAATCCAGCCTTTGCAGATGTTCTTGATCCTTGCTGTTTATGTTGGATAAGAAGGTAAGACAACAGTCTGCTCTTGTTTTGCAGCTGTGCTTCCTGCATGTACGTCTTGAGTGGGAAGGAAAGAGGAAGAGGAGAATCCTCAATTCCAGAGCTTCACTCTGTGCTTTTGCAGCCGATGTACAGCATAGGGAGACATTTTTACTTCTGTGAAGTCTCAAAAAGTGGCCCTTGGTGCTTAGATCCGAACACTGACTCTCCTAAATCATGCAGGTGGTTGGTTCACTTAGAATTCTTCATGGATAGTAACGGTGGCAGCATTCACCTGAAAAACATTTGAACATTCAAGAATTAAGTTATTTTCTGTTTCTGGAAATCCTGCAGGTTTCTGCAAGCTGTAATCTATTGTAATTGCATTAGAGATGCAGCTTCTACTCTAAACCTGTCCGAAGTTCCAGGCTGTTCTGGTTCCAGTTTATTAGGTCAGATGTTGTGAAATGATGCAAATATTGTAAGCAAGGTAGTGATGCTCTAGAGGGTGTTTGGGTGCTTGTGGACAATGGCTGGTAGTTCTTAGCAACCTTGTGATGTGGAGAACAAGGCTCAAGAAACTTAGAATATAGAATCATAGAATTCTTTGGGTTGGAAGTGACCTCTAAAAGTCATCTAGTCCACCCCCCTTGAAGAAAGCAGGAACATCCCCAACTAGACCAGGTTGCCCAGAGCCCCATCAGGCCTGATCTGGAATGTCTCCAGGGATGAGGCCTTCACCACCTCTGGGCAGCCTGTTCTATTGTTTCACCACCCTCATAGTAAAGAACTTCTTCCGAACGTCTAATTTAAATCTCCCCATCTCTAGTTTAAAACCATTGCCCCTTGTCATATCCTTGTCAACAGTCCTTCCCAAGCTTTCCTGTGGGCCTCTGCAGGTACTGGAAGCCTGCTAGGTCTCCCTGGAGCCATCTCCAGGTTGAAGAACCCCAGCCTGGCCTCGTAGGAGAGGTGCTCCAGCCCTCTGACCATTTTTGTGATGAGGCATTAGTCTTCATAGCATATAAGTGAACCTTCAGGGATCAATCTTCACAACATCTAGTCCGTCAGAGTTGCTTCTCAGCTGGTGCTTCTGCATTGGAGGAATGCTGGGGATGTTAGGGCAAGTGGTATCACAGAGCTGAATGTTGCCATGTTATGTGCTAAAACAGGAATGGGCTTCTCCTGTGCTGAGCCATAGCTCACTATTGCTTAGCAACTCCAGCAGCTCAACTACCTCCATAACAATGTTAACATGCAGTTTAAGGAATCTGGGCCCTGAGGCTGGTGCTTCTGCATTGGAGGAATGCTGGGGATGTTAGGGCAAGTGGTATCACAGAGCTGAATGTTGCCATGTTATGTGCTAAAACAGGAATGGGCTTCTCCTGTGCTGAGCCATAGCTCACTATTGCTTAGCAACTCCAGCAGCTCAACTACCTCCATAACAATGTTAACATGCAATTTAAGGAATCTGGGCACTGAGCTTGTCAGTCTGTAGCCCAGCAGAGCAGAATCAGCTGCTGTGCAAATAGAATCATATGATGGTTTTGGCTGGAAGGGACCTTCAAGATCATCTCACCACCCTCACAGTGACAAACTTCCTAATTTCTAACCTAAATCTCCCCTTTTCCAGTTTGAAGCCATTACCCTCATCCTATCACTACAAGCCCTTGTAAAAAGTCCCTCCCCAGTTTTCTTGTAGCCCTCTTCAGATACTGGAGTGCTGCAATGAGGTCTCCCCAGAGCCTTCCTCTTCTCCAGGCTGAACAACCTCAACTCTCTCAGCCTGTCCTTGTAGCAGAGGGCTTCCAGCCCTTGGGACCATCTTTGTGGCCTCCTCTGGACCTGCTCCAACAGGTCCATGTCCTTCTTGTGCTGGGGGCACCAGAGCTGGATGCAGTGCTCCCTTTGGGGTCTCACAAGAACAGAGCAGAGGGGCAGAATCCCCTCCCTTGACCCACTGCCTGTGCTGCTGGGGATGCAGCCCAGGACACGGTTGGGGCTTTCTGGGCTCCACTCAGACATTGTTGGCTCCTGCTGAGCTTTTGATAGACCAGCTCCCCCAAGTCTTTCTCCTCAGGACTGCTTTCAATCCATATTCTGTCCAGCCTGTACTTGTGCTTGGGATTGCCCTGACCCAGGTGCAGGACCTTATACCTGGATCTTCTTCTGGGGGAAGGGACAGAGGATGACAGAGTTTGGCATACAGGCTACTTGATTTAGAGAAGGTAGGCCTTCTATTTTCTGAAAAGCATGTAACAAACATTAGCACTTTCCAAAAAATAAAATGAAGCACCATGTGTGCCACCAGAAAGTTGGGAATGAGTTCTAGTTGGATCTTGCTGTACAGTTCTGCCCTCAGTGTAACTTCAGTAGCAAAGGAAGCTAACTGTCGGTGTGAAGTCTTTCTACTTTCTCCTGACTGGCTCAGAAATACTCTTGGATGTGGCAGGACGTGTGTCCTTGCAGGGTCTCTGGCTTATACGGGAGACTGCAGCCAGGATTGAGCATCTTGGGAGTGCTGGTGATGCTCAGCAGCACGTGCCCATTCAGGACTCGCTCGTGGAAAATGTGTGTTTGTGTGAGTGCTTCTTTATGCTCCATGGTCTTTTGGATCCGTCCATTCTAGAGGAGTGGGTGCACAGAGTTTGGAGCTTTCCCTCTGGATTCAAGCTGGCTTTCTTGTGGCTCACGCTGCTGCTTCTCTCAGCAGATGGGTGGCTTTTGGGGCTTCATGAAACTTGGCAGATGAGCCAGAGCCTGTGAGTAGAGAGTATGTGTTCATGAGGGTGGCTGCTGTTATGAGATAAGAGTGTGCTTACTCATGGAAGTGGGTCCTTTCTCCTTACTGAAGTCATGCTGATGGGTGTTTATGGGATGGATAAGTTCTCTTACATCTTGTAAACATTAGATCTTATTACTACAACCTTCCAGCTAGTAAGACAGGCTCTGTCTGGATGGACAAAAGCCATTGGACTTCCAGCTGGTGACAGAGACAAGTCTTCTTGCTGGTGGGTGCTCAGGGTGGGTGTGTGGTAGGGGCACCCTTCCCAAAGCACTTTGAATTAATCTTGGAGATGAGACAAGAATGCAGTATAAGACCCAAAAGTGAGTTTCCAAGTAATGCTAAACATGGCTGAGGAGGAGTGGAGGAAAGCAGAACCACTGTGGTGCAGGCCACTGCCTTCCTGCCATTCGCTTACTTGGATTTGGTTCTGCTTCAGCAGGCACAGTTTGATTTCCCCTCCAACTTCGTGTTTGAGTGGAAACCTCTGAATTGCAGGTTTCTAATTACTGTGAATGAGCAGGGAGACCACTTGGTGTTCCCTTCTCCCGAAGTTTCATTGCAGTAACTCTGCAGAGCCCCCTGTGAGGTGGGGCCAGTTCTCACCTGAACCTCCCCTGAGGAGGCTGGATGATGTATTTGCTTTCCAGATGCAGGGCTCAGTAGCCACTCACTGAGTGGCTCTCACGTTTGCAGATAACAGGGATGGGGAGAAGCCTGTTGCCTGTGTGCTGCACTTGTGGACTTTGGCCATGTGCATTTATTTTTTTTTTTTTTTTTTCCCCTTCAGTGCAAGGGCTTCCTCTTTCCCAGAACTGATCTCAGTTATCGGGAAGGCTGGCAGAGGAGACTTTCAGCCTTCCTCCTTCACTCCCCCTGTGTCAGCTTAATTTGTCAGCAGACTCCATTAGCTTGTGTGATGCCTGGTTCAGAGTCTGGGTGAGTTTAGCAGCTCCCTTCAAAGGAGATGTTGAGATTTGTTTCTTCAGCTTGTGCTCTTAACTGGCAATGTGTATCCCAGGAGCTGTTCCACCTGATTGTCCTTTCAGTTAGACAGGGTGCTCCAGGTACCGCTGGAACTGGACATGCCTTTCAAGAGTGAAACACAGAGATTCCTGTGATGTTTGGAGTAGATTGCTTCTGGTCTTTGGTATCCCTAGACCAAATCAGATGGTCAGTGGTCAATTTCTGGCAGCTCTGTTCACCTTGTTCTGAGGATGGTGATCTCATCCAAACCCACTCTTGCCTGATGCAGGCTGGGAGGAAAATGAGCCTATGTCCGAGATGGGCTCCTGCAGGAAGGCTGATGTGTGTGGGGAGCAGTGGACCTGCTCTCTGTGAGATGACACAAAGTGCATGAATAAGCACCCCGGCCTCCTTCAGATCCAGTGAAAACTGCTTACAGGTCTTGTTTGGACACAGAGCTCTTCTCTATTTCCAATTTTTAAATACAGCTGTCCATGTTAGCACGGTCTGTGCTGCAGATCCCAGCTACTGGCAGACCTTGAGGTCTTCATATCCTAAAAGCTCATAATATTTTAATAGAAGGCTTGCTTTTAGCCCAGCTTCTTAGTCTGTAATTTTTTTTTTTTTAATTAGTGATTTGCATGCCTACATGAGAAGCAGGCAGCAGCAGGTCTTCTGAGCTTTGACCTCATATTCGTAGTGAGCTTCTAACCTGATGAATTGAGTGCTCTGCATAGAAAAGCAATTTTGGGTAAGTAAATGACTTTTGCATTTTCAAGCATGTGTGTTTTGGAGTGGTGCAGTTTTTTCCAAGACTTTGTTTACTGTAAACTGATATTAAATGTGACTGGGATTTGGGTAAGTTCTGGTTTTGGACTCTGACGGGCAGATGTCTGCTGCGCTTTGGATTGATCACTGCTGGGGTGTGTGCCCACAGTGGGGTTCAGTGCTGCCCGTGGTCATGGGTCCTTGCTTGGGTATTTTTGTTGTCTGTCTTGCTGTCCTACAGCTGCGCTGCGCTTTTTCTTTTGGCACATCTACTGGGTGGGTTAAGTCAGGCTTTAATTTAAAAGCCTGACTTAATAGAAAATGTGATGATTCCCTTCTAATTAGCCACACGTAGCTTGTGCCAGCCTGGCACTCTTCATTCAAGAGAAAAAAATTGCACCAACAGTCTAACTCCAGTACTAAATTGTGTAACCTTAGGAGAAGCCCCCTGAAGGCCTGCAATAAGGTCTCCCCAGAGCCTTCTCTTCTTCAGAACAACCCCACTCTCTCAGCCTGTCTTCGTAGGAGAGGAGCTCCAGCCCTCTAATTGTCTTGGTGGCCTCCTTTGGATCTGCTCCAGCAGGTCCCTGTCTCTCCTGTGCTGAGGACTCCAGAGCTGGCCCTGGCCCTGCAGAGAGTCTCCCCAGAGTGGAGCAGAGAGTTGGAATATCCTCCCTTGCTCCGCTGCCCACACTGCTGGGGATGCAGCCCAGGACACAGTTGGGGCTTTCTGGTCTGCAAGCACACGTTGTTGACTCATGTTGAGCTTTTCACCCCCCAGCACCCCCAAGTCTTTCTTCTTGGGGCTGCTCTCAATCCATATTCTGCCCAGGAAAGGGAAAATAAATCTGGCATATGCCCTTTCTTGCTGCTTGTAGTTACGGTTTTGTATTTTAATAACCCTTTGAAGCTGTGTGAGGATTTACTGAAATTGGTTTTGTTTGGTTTGATCTGCGCTGGAAAGCTCCGTGACTGATTTAAAAGCTGGAGGGGGAGGTGTTTTAACAATCAGAAAATAAAAGTGGAGC
The DNA here is from genome assembly GCF_000691845.1 of Merops nubicus. NCBI lineage: Eukaryota > Metazoa > Chordata > Aves > Coraciiformes > Meropidae > Merops > Merops nubicus. The sequence goes on along the minus strand of NW_008583753.1, from coordinate 36,573 downwards.
TATTTGGCATAGAGATTTTGAGAGAGTGTGTTTTTTAAACCCCTTCCTTGTTTGTGTGTAACAGGAGCACACTGAGTCTGCTGTGCCTTCCGCTCTTGGTTGGCAAGCTGCTGCCTTTTCCCCCAAATGTTCTTGGATTATTGAGACATTTCTCAAACGTCTCTCAGAATGTTCTTGAGTGAGTTAGTGAGACTGAACTGTCTGATTCTGGAAGGCTGTGCTGAGGGACCGAGTAGAAGAGCAGCTTTCATTTGTGGTTCTTCCTAATGCAGCTGTAATTCTTCCTGTGGGTGCCCTGAGCAGATTTTTTTTTTTTTTTTTTTTGTGTGGGTGAAGTTGGTTTTAGTTGTTCTCCTGCAGATGTCACGGTACTGCATGGCTCTAAAGCTCAAGTGTTGTACAGTTCAGATGTTGAGTAGTGCTTCCAGAGGTACTAGAGGAAATACCATCAGTATCCGGAAATGAGGAAGATCAAATATCAAATTGAAGGGGATTGATTTGTTTTTTTTTTTTTTCCTGTCACACAAGGTGAATTGTTACAATCGGGTTTTAATTTTGCAGTTGCTGTTTTCTGAAAGGTGACGCGTGCGTGGTAGTTGTTCTGGACAAACCATAATACCTAGGCTTGTTTTCATTGGCCACCAAAAATTCCTACTTTCTCCACCCTCCTCCAATTATGTCAATATTAAGAATAGAACAGACTTTTTTTACCAGACATCAGAAGCTTGTATCTTTGATTGAAGATTGAACTTTTGTTTCCCTGGGCTCCAATCCTCAGATGTTATGAATAATGCAGGAATCTATTACTTAAAGTGTAATGCAGTTTTAATAGGGGTTGAACATCAACAGGTACAGTGCAGGAGGTGCAAGGCTGCTTGTTTTGTGCTAAGTGAAAAAGATTCCAACAGAAGACCGTTGGGTATGTGACAAACCTTGTAACTGACATGACGATGCTACTTGCAGGTGCCTTGGTATCAGGGATCTTCAGGTCACAAAGTACGTGGGTGACTTGTTGCTGAGCTCCAGGGATCTAATGTAGTGGAATATCACAATACTGCTGTCTCTTCAGTGGCTTTTTTTGTTTGCTTTTTTCTTCTGGTACAGCACTATTTATTTTTTTTTTTTTAAACAAAGGGAAAATATCCTGTTCCTCAATTGTTAGCTTTGAACAACTTGGGCCTTGAAATAATCCAGGAAGCCTTTTGTTATATAAATACACTTATCCTGCAGCTTAGCACTGTGTGTACTTGATAGAGCTGCATGCTGAATTCTCTTTCAAATCTAAACTGCGATGTCTCTGAAGGAGCAACTTGATGTTACTGTTCTCTAGCCCGTCAGGGTTCTGGCCAGGGCAGCTCTCTGGACTTGCACCGACTGCAGTGTGCGAATCCTGTTGAAAGCAGACAGGGCAGTGTAAAGCAGTGGTTTGTAGCTGGAACTCCATGTCTGTATCTTTTCATGATTTTTGTTTAAGCTTATTACTGTCAGGTGTGCTTATACCTACCGGGTTTAACTCCATGGGAACAGACACTCAGTGTATGTGGCTTCTTTTGAATATATTGTTGTTGAAGTTGTTTGTTCAGAAATAAGCATATGTATGAACACAGAAAGGGTTTAGAATGGTTAAAATTTAAGTTCTAGCATATTGTTGAAGTTGTTTGTTCAGAAATAAGTCTAAAATAATAAAATTTAAGTTCTAGCATTGGCTACTCAGTAGTCTGACAGATGCTGAAGTTTTCAGGCATCAGATTTCCCAATTAAATGGGCAACAGTTGGCTGGAGCAGATGTTTAAAAAAACCCAACAAAACAAGCCAACAAAAAACATCAAACCAAAACCCAACAATAAAACCCAAGCGCCATGTGAAATGTCGAATGCATGGGAGATATTCACCATTAAAAGTGGTGACTGGTTTCTGAATGTTGTCTTGGACACATAAAAGCACTTCTGGGGAAACCTTTTAATCACGTATGTGACTGTGAATTTAGAGTTTTTCTGTTTCCTCCATAGGACAGGTCTTCATCGTGACACTGACTTTAAGTAACAGCTTTGGGGCTATGCGTGAGCTTGGAGTTGCTGATGAGTGAGGAGGTGAGGTGGCAGGTGAAAGCCTGGGATCTGCTGTGTGAGCGTGGCCTTTACTCACCTGCACGCAGTGGGCAACACCTTCATGTCACCACCCAACCAACCTGCTGCTGGTTTGACCCTGGCTTTCTGGGATACCGTGAGCATCCTTCTTGGCTCCTGTTTGACTCCCCTGCTGACCCTCCCACCAGCTTCTTCCAGGCGTGTGTGAACTGCACACATCAGAACTCTCCTGTAAAAATGGGAATGGCAAGTGGATGTTGCAGGATCTGCCTGGGTGGGTTTGGTACAAACGCAGACTCTGCAGGTCATGCTTAAGAGGTGAGGAGGATGGAGAGTGGAGCTCTGTAATCCCCAGAAGTGCCTGAATCCAGTTTATGGTCTCATGTGCTGCTGCTGCCTCCTCCCGTGATAACGGAGCAATCGTGTGCCAAGAGAGGAGTGAAGCTGTGGCAGAACATCTTGGGCATTTATCTCAACCCAAAGATCTAACTGAATTTTGGAGCAGAGATTACACATTCCCTGTGCTCAGTATGTTCAGATCAATGGGATTTTACTTCAGTGTGTTTCCTAGTTGTTGCTGCTTATTAAATAGCTTGGCTGGTTCTTGGTAAGTGAGGAGCATAAAGCAGGTTGCTGTTGATTAGTCTTGCACTTGTCTCCTAATTCATTTGCCCTCATGTGTCGCTGCTCCCTTGTTTCTTGGAAAAGATGTACTGGCAGGAAATGGCTGCAGTTAACGAAAATAGGCTGTACCTGCTGCTGATTAATCTTGAATCCAAAGAGGGGGATTTTCCTTCTCTGTTTGTCACCTGCATTAGCAAATGACTCTTTCTTTGTCCTGAGGCTGGGTCTGACTTACTTTGAGGTTGATTCATAGCTTATGGGCTCATGGGATAGGGTTTCCCAACAGGATGTGCTCACCAGCTCTCATGTGTTCATAGAGACAATGGATTTTCCACCTTGCTTTGCATCCTCTTTGCCTGCACTCTGTTCTGCTTTGGTTTCACTTTTACTGCTTGGCCCACATGTACAGGAGGTTTCAGTTGGGGTTTGATGGCCGATGCTGACCTGGCTCCTTTTAAGTCTGGAGATGGCTCAGGGCAGTTAGGAAATACCCGAGTGCTCCACTTGGGTTCAAGTGCTTGAAGAGTGAAGGTAAATACATTAAGTCGTATCTGAAGGGCAGTTACTGCTTTGAAGTCCAGCACGACTCTTGGGCAACACTTTTCGCTTCCTTTGAAGGCTGAGCAGCTGCTGTTAAACTCAGGGTGACCATTCCCGTAGCTCTTAGCAGGCAAGTAAAACATCAACTATTATGTTGAAGTGCAAAAGTTATTTTGCTGGAAATAGCTCAAAATACCTTGTTTATTTGGTTTCAGGAGGGTAATGCCATCTTGCTGATCTCTAATCTTGTTTTGCTCTCCGATTTCTTTGCGTTCTTCAAGCCTGTATTTAAACGGTACTGAAGCATTTCATGAATATGGGCATCCTCTGAGTCTGCAGTGCAGGAGACAGGCTCTGATGGTGATACTTTGGGGTTTTGTGCCTTTGGGGAAGCCGCATTATTAATCTGTTTTTTCCCCCCAATTTCAGTCATTAGGTGGATCCAGCAGGCCAGGTTCCCATATTAAGTCAGACCTTATTAAATAGTTTTCTCTTATTGGACCAGTGTTGACTAGTTCAGGTTGTTATTTTAATGACAGACGTAGTTGTTGAAAATGACTCTGTGGTCTTGCAGTTTTATTATTTCACAGACAATATGGTCACTTGGATTCTTGCACAAGATGCTTTGTTTCGGTTCATTTGTTAAACGTTTTTCTCTGTCATAGATTTGTTTTCAAGACATGTTAAAGCAAAAAGGTTGGGGAGTGTGTGTGGTTTGTTTTTTGTTTTCTCCCCCTGGTCTGTGTTCCCCCTTCCTCTGGTGTCCCCACTTCCAACAGATAGTTGAAAGGCTGTCAGCAAATGTTTTGACAGATTTCCGTGTGCTGCTTAGGTGCTAAATACATAGTAAAGGATGGGTGGAATATTTGGTATATAAAATGCCGAGGGATTTTATAGCGCAAAAGAGGATGGGACTCTGCCAGCAGAGTCCTCTGTGACTGTCCCAACTGTTTAAATCATGTGTACATCCAAGCAGCTAGGCAGGCGTAAATCTCATCTGTCTAGAACGTGCTCCTACCTTTATGCTCCTCCCCACCCTCTTCTACGTCGTGGAGCTTCCCTGCAGCCACCTCCAGACGCTGACGCATCGCTGAATTCTTCAAGCTTTACTAATAGTTTCTTGGAAAGCTTGTGTGAATACAGCCTTGGGAGCTCCCTGAGCTGTATGGCACATCTTGAAAGGCGAGTGCCAGAAAAGGTAAGGCACATGCTTTGCACAAACGCTGGTGTTCACCATTAGAATATGTTCACTGTGCTTACAAGGTTGCTTCAGACGTTTTGTGAATGTTGTCAGTGATCCACATTAGACCGATGCCCTCCTTGGCCTGGCGCAGCTTCCTGTGGCTGCCCCCTGCCAGAGATTTGGATGGGCTACATCTGACAGCATAATTGCTCTGCCATGGTACTGGGTCATCCATCTCTGCTCCAAAAATAATAATCTTGAGTGAAAAGTGTATAAATTGAGACAGCAGCAGATGTGAAATTGAACACTGTAGACAAAGCAGAGCTAGACTAACAGGTCTAGGCATAGCAGTCAACTTGGACAGCATGCATCTCTCCTGAAATCAACTGTAGCACTTGACTTACTCTTCCTCTTGATGTTTTGTTTTGTTTTTCTCCCCTGTGTTTCAGTCTTCTTTGAGGTTTCTCCAGGAAGGCAGCCGAATACTGAGAATGCAAATGCACCGACTCCTGTTTTGCAGTGCTCTAGAGTTTCTGCTGATCCTCTTTGAAGTCCCTAGGCAGTTGATCTGGCAAACTTGCTGCTAAATGGATGATCTAATTCCCAGTGAATGGTGTGATCATAAACATTACCCTACATCACAGAAATTATGTGAAAACTGGTGTGTATTCCTCAAGCTGTCAGTTGTCTTTCAGCATCCTTGTTGTGCTCTTTCATCTTTTAAAAGCTTGTGTTGAAGCTCAACCTGTCAGTAGTTAGGAGGATGTCTATTCTCATATCCAGCTGCTCCTTAATCGTAGCCATACCTGGCAGTTTAGAAGCTGTTTAGAAAGGAGGTAAGGCAGGGAGCTGTGTTGTAGCTGCTATTCCTCTAAATGATTTTTTTCTCACATGCCAATAGTATTTAGCATGAGGTTGTGTTTGTGCACTGTAAGGATGTCAGCCTGCTCAAAGCCAATGTGTGAGCTGTCTACTCATAACCTCTAAGGACTGATGCTATGGGTAGGCCACAGCTCTGTCCTAAATCACTGCTACCTCTGAAGCATCACCTACTGGGGTAGGTGTCACATTTGTTAGCAAGGTAGTAACTTAGAAACCTAAGGTCTTTTCCAGCCTAAACAATTCTAAGATTGATTCCAACCATTAACCAAACTGTACCAAGGTAACTGCTAAATCATGTCCCTCAGTACATCTCCACGGCTTTTAAATCCCTCTAGGGATGGGGACTCCACCAGTGCCCTTTGCAGCCTGCTCCAGGGCTTGACAGCCATTTTGGGGAAGACATTTTTCCTCATGTCTAACCTAAACCTCCTCTGGCACAACTTGGGGCCATTTCTTCTTGTCCTATCACTTGTTCCTTGGTAGAAGAGCCTGACCTCCACCTGGTTCCAGCCTCCTTTCAGGGAGTTGTCGAGAGTCAGAAGGTCCCCCCTGAGCCTCCTTTTCTCCAGGCTCAACAACCCCAGGTCCCTCAGCTGCTCCTCACCAGACTTGTCCTCTAGACCCTTCCCCAGCTTCGTTGCACTTCTCTGGCCATGGTCCAGCCCCTCAATGTCCTTCTTAGAGTGAGGGGCCCAAAACTGAACCCGGGATTGGAGGCGTGGCTTCTCCATTGCTGAGTTCAGGGGGACTATCACTTCCATCATCAAGCTGAGGCCGGATTCTGTAGGTGCATTGACTTGCTCTGGTTTCAGAGCAGTGGTTGCACGGGTAAGTGGCACACAGTATCCAAAAGTGCTTAATCACAGGTAGTCTAATCACCGAATTGCAATTGGTGCATGAAAATACACTGATGTCCTGCCCACCTCCCTCAGGATTTTCCCAAAGCATTCTGTCGAGAAAGGTTTCATAACCAATAGACAGCTCCCTCATCAAATTTTAATAATGTTGTCTGTGGTGAATGCTGTGTTCAAATGATGAAATAAAGTAGTATACTATAAGGATAAGGGGCATAACAGTTTTGTGACTGACTTGGGTACATTCCATAGGATTTAGTTTTCCAGAGTAATATATAAGGCAGTATTTCAGCTCTTATTTGCACAGCTGAAGGAGCCAATGTGAAAGTGAGCTAATTTTTGTGTGTAGGGGGAAATTGTTGTGTACTTGGCTTCACAGCTCAAATGCACCACTGTTGGCACACAGAATTGCATTGCTAAAAGTCAAAGGGGCAACAGCAGGTAGTCATTATTTGTATTTCTCCACTGTGCAGCAGTTCCTCAATTAGGAAACTTCGTTCTGAGCCTCCCTCCCCTGTGTGATGAGGATTGCTAGCTACTAGTCCAGACCCTAATCAGAACTTTAGCTCTTAATCTTCTGTGGTTGTCACCTTAAACTTCCAAGGAAACCAAATGCAGATTGTTTGGGTTGCTAACTGAGTTGCTTGGATTTACTAATCCAAGAGCTCTGGTGTTGATTGTCGCTTGTTGACACGATTCCTGCAGTGCTGGGAATCAAGCAGTTGTAAACTGGTGTAGTTTGGCTGCTGTGTGGGTCACCATAGTGAACACTTGTCCTAAAAATGGTATTTCAGGAGAAATGCCTCCCTCAGAGTGTGGTGTGAGGTACCTGCTACTGACCTAGGACCGGAGCCCTCAGCCTGTTGTGCGTGGAACATCATGCACCACGTCTGTTGGGTTGAAGTAAGGAAAGGGAGCTTCCCTTAGCAGTTTCTAGCACAGTTGTCCGTTTGCTGCAAATTTGTCCCCCCTGGAAGGGCAAAACACGCACAGTGTAGTTTTAGTGGGTATTCAGTCATTGTCTCAAGTCTCTGCAATGGCAGCAGGGAGGCCCAGAGGCTGAGATGAAAATGAGTAAAGCTGAGCATGGAACACAGAAGGTATTGAGGATAAGTGAGAGTTTCAAGGGGTAGAGGAGGGGGAGTGACAAGGCAGTAACACCATGCCCTCCACAGCTTTACTGTCACTCTGGAGAACCACTGCACATCATTTAATACCCACCTTGGCAAACAGTCTTCACACTTTTTCCTGTCCCTCACTCTCCTTTGTCTTGTTTTGACCTGGATGAGAAGCAGGCATTGGAGAAAGATGATACTGGCAGATGAAGGGTGGCTGTAGTGATGCCCCAGGCTTGGGGAAGAGTGGCTGGAAAGCTGCCCATCAGAAAAGGAGCTGGGAGTGCTGGTGGACAGATGGCTGAACATGAACCAGTGTGCCCAGGTTGGTCAAGAAGGCCTCCAGCATCCTGGCCTGGACCAAGAAGAGGCAACTGATCATGCCCTGGACTCTGCACTGTTGAAGCCACAGCTTGAGTCCTAGGTTCAGTTTTGGGTGCCACAGGAAAAGAAAGACCTTGTGGTGCTGGAGTGGGTCCAGAGAAGTGCAACAAAGCTAGTGAATGGTCTGGGGAACATGTTCTGTGGGGAGGGGCTGAGGGACCTGGGATTGTTAAGTGTGAGGAGGAGGCTGAGGGGAGTCCTTACTGTCTCCAGCTCCATGAAAGGCAGTTGAAGCGATGTGAGTGTTGGTCTCTTCTCCCAGGGAACTGGTGATAGGAGAGAGGCAATGGGCTGAAGTTGTGCCAGGAGAGGTTTTGGTTGGATAGTTGGAAGAATTTCTTTCCTGCCATAGTGTTGAGGCATTGGAGCAGGCTGCCCAGGGAGGTGGTGGAGTCACCATCCCTGGAGGGGTTCAAAAAAATGTGTGAACGTGGCTCTTTGGAACATGGTTTAATGGTCCTAGTAGTGTTTGGACTTGATGATCTTGGAGGTCTTTTCCGCCTTAATGATTTTATGAAATCTTACTGTGAAGAGAGAGGCAGTGCAAATGCTTGCACCAGAAGATAAGTGTTGGGTATCAGTGAAACATCTGAGACCTTTCAGGATGGCGATCTGCTTGGTGAGCAGTTGGACAAGGTTACTCAGGCACTGCAATAAGTAGTACCTTGTTGTAAGGAGATCTGCGTGTTAAAATCTCATGTCTTTGGTCAGGAGTGCATGCTGGGAGGGCAGGAGGGTGTTTCTGTACAGTGTGAAAACTGGATGGAAAACTGCCTCTAGGAAGGAGTGGCTTGCTGGAAAAAGAAGGGAACATCCAACAGCCTGAATGCCTGAGGCGGGCCCTCCAGCACAGGAATGCTGTTCCACAGACCACATTCATACAGCCTGAATTTTAGAAGTGAGAACTCTTTTGATACCTGAAATTCCATGTGGAATACCCAAGCAAGTCTGTTCCTGGACCTTCTGATTCTCTTTCTTCTCCAACTGGGTTGCTGGATGCTCACATGACCCAAAAGCCCAATTATCTTCAGAAGCAAAAATAATCCATCCTTCCTGTCTATTCCAACGAGCATCCAAAACTGTGCAATAGGAGTACTTGGCAGGTGGTCCCAAGGAAGAGCTTTATTTTTACCCCACAGCCTTTCAAGAGGTGAATGTGAAGACTTGGAATATCGTTTCTTTAAATGAACTTAAACAGCAAATTTTTGTTTGCGTCCCGCTGCTACTGGCTTGTGTAAGATGCATTGTCCTTGAAAATCATGCTAAATGTGAAGTTCTCTGCATTTCTGATCCCATTGTTTGTCAGTAAGATGCCAACCTAAGGATTTTTTTTTAAATGTTTCTGCACCGATTCTTCAGCTTAAGCTGGAAAATTCTTATATTCAGCCAGCTTCTCTGTGGTAATTTGGGGTGGAGTGAAAACAAACTCTTCAAAGCAAATCTGGATTGTTGACCTGTATCAGGAGGAGTTTGAGGTACTGAAAACTGGGGAGAAAAATCTGCATACTGGGCAGGAGTTTCAAGATGCAGCTCTGCCCCTTGGTGTACCGTGGTGATTAATGACACAAAAAGCGTCGGGTGCTCGGGAGCGTGTGGTGAGCAGAGGTGAGGTGAGGAATCTGTCTGCTACAAGGTCAACAAAACTGTAAAGCAGCAATTGGTTACTAATAAAAACCCAAAGTGTTTTTTTTGTGTGCCTTGTAGAGGTCCTTTTGCTGGTACTGCATCAGGAAACAAACTCCGTGTTTGGTGTTTTGTGCCTTTTTTTGTTGTCGTGTTGTTGTTTTTGTGTGTTTTTCTTTTTTTAACAAAGCACAAGCTTGAGGTGCAAGTTCTACTTGTTTTATATTGAGCCCATGGGCTCTGAATTCAGGCTTGGCAGCTTTGAATGTAAAATCTGTCTTCCCTTCTCCCCACTGCCACCTTGCTCCCTTGGCTTTGGCACCTGCAAAGAACTGATGCTTTTGCTCCTTCAACTCAAGGGCTTGCCTGAGCTGCCAGGAGATGTCTCATGCCTCTAAGTCTGGTGCAACAGTTCATGTGAGGAGTGGGGATGCTGATCGGGTGTTCTGAGCAGGAAAAGAGGGCCTGGGGTTCCTGTTGGTTTGGGGGGGGCACTTTGCAGAAAGGTGGGGAACCCAGGGCTGGGACATGTAAAAGTGATTCCTGAGTGGCAGAGGTGGGGGCTTAGCAGAGGGAAGCAAGAGGATAGAGGAAAGCTGCTTCATGCACAGACAGGCAAGTGATTAATGCTTTGCTCTGCTGCTGTTTGAAATGATGTTTTGGAAACAGCTGTTGTGAGAGATGAAGAGATTACTGTACTTTCCAGGCCCTTTCCTGTCTCTGAAACCTGGCAACACTGGTGTGGTGCAAAAACATTTAGGTTTGGGTTTGTTCTGCTCTTGAGACGCGTTTTTTTTTTCCCCTGAATTTGGACAGCCATGCACTGAAAATAGCAGTAAAAACCAAAGTAGTAAATGCATGAATGTTGCTAGTAAAAGGGTATATAGAAAAAAAACCCCAAGAAGCTACTGTAAAAAAAGAATAAATTAATAACTTTCTCTGTGATTCCCTGTGTCTCAAATGCTGGCTTGTCCTCTGCCTCTGAAAAGAAGGAGATTCAGCGAGGGAAGATAGAGGTAATCAAAAGCATAGAGCAGATGCAGTATAAAAGGAGGTAAATACACTTTGACTCTTCTGCATGGAGAAGAACTGATTCTGAGTGGAGGAAGTGAGAAGAGGAATGTTATGCAAAGCGTGAGCAGAGGATGACTGTACCCAGGTCCTCCTCATTCAAAAGAATAGCATCAAATAAAACCAGGAAGCAACAAGCTTGTAACAAGGGAAAGTTTTTCTTTCCGTCCTGCAGTCATCCCATGGCATTCTCTGCTGCAGGGTGTTGCTGAAAGGTTAGAGCTTTGAAAGAGGCTGGATAAAACCTAGTCAAGGCTATTAAATTTTTATCTCCTGGCTCAGGGAGCAGTTATTAAAGCAACATTTTGAAGAAGGTGACAGCATCTGGGTAAACTTGGTGCAGAAATGTGAAACTTCAGTTTGTACATAGGTAATAAATAAGGCTTAGCTGTTTGCAAGTGCTGCATCGCTACAGCTGCGTGCTAATGCAGGGGCTACAACTTGGAGAAGCAAGTGAGATCACAGAATCATTAAGGCTGGAAAAGACCTCTAAGATCATCAAGTCCACCCACCACCCAGCACTACCATGACCATTAAACCATGTCCCCAGATACCACATCTACAGGTTTTTTTAACACATCCAGGGGTGGGGACTCCACCGCCTCCCTGGGCAGCCTGCTCCAATGCCTCACCACTGGCAGGAAAGAAATTCTTCCCAATATCCAACTGAAACATCCCCTGGTACAGTTTCATCCCATTTTGTCTTTTCATTAGTAACATGGGAGAAGATGTGGGATTTCTTGGCTTCTGTATTATTTAATATTTTTGGTAGCTAATATGGAAACAAGCACAGATTAGCAAATGATTCAGGTGATAAAATTGATGTTTAGGAGCAGATTACAGCAGCAGCCTTGGATAATTTGCTGTGTTACTTTAGGAAAGTTTTGCAATCTGGAGCTAATAGGAGAGTGCAGCTAGCTGGGTGGGTTGGAGCAGCACGTGGCCAGCTGGTGCCTGGAGTGGCACTCTGGTTACTGTGAGGCATTGCAGGCAGACAGACGGGCTTCAGCATTTCCCTGCAAGCCCCATTCCCAGCCTGATGTAATGTTTGGGTAGAGCTGGAACGCCAGGGTTGCACCATGGAAGGCACTGGGGTGCCTTGAAGGGTGAAGGTTTCTTACACTGTACGTCACTTTTTACCACAGAGAGGTAGTTTGCTTGGCTGGCATATGAAAGGACCAAATTTCCCTGGAGATTCTGGTGCTCGGCAGCTTGTGGGTGTTAGGCGGCTTTGGGAGGTGGAGGAGGATGGAGGTGGAAAAATGTCCTTTGAATCAGAGCTGTTTTGACATGCTAGAAAGAAATTGCCAGCTGTACAAGAAGGGGAAAAATAAATCCAACATCAAACCATTCCCTGGTTTTGTGTAGAGAAGAAAGACTCTGAGCAGGAGATGTTTAGAAATTTACGGTGGCCTGAGTGGGGTGAAAATCCAAGTACAGGTGAGCACGGGGTGGGGACAGCTCATGCACTGGGCAGTTTTGCATCAACACGCTGCTGAACAGCGATAGCTTGAGAAGTAAAAGGGAGCCTTGGTTCAGTGGGCTTCATCCCAAGGTGTGGATTCGGCGACATGCGTGAGAGTAAATTCAGAGTGAATTATCTGTCTTTGGATCTCTTGAGCTCTGACTGCTCCTCTCTGTTGCTGTGAAGTGGCTGCTGCTGTATTTATGAGCCAGGTGGAAACTGCTAACCTGCTTTGCTTCCTTTGTAAGGCAAGTGATAGTTCTGACTGGGGATGCAAGGGCAGTATTTCTGAACGTGCTTCAACTAAATTTAGCATGAGAAACTGAAAAGTGTAGGTGACGAGCGTTGGAAAGGAGAGCATAGATCTACTGCACAGTGGCAACAGATTTATAGATAGATGACTTTGCTGTGTAGAGAAATACCATTTGCCTGTATTTCTATAGCCATAAGCAGTTAGCAAATTGGATTTAAAAGCCTCAACTTTGCTGTAATCTAGAGACTTTTTTATTTTTTCATCCCATCTACTGAGCTTTTCACTCACAGCTGAAATGTCACGTGGCGCTGAGAGTGCCAAGAGAAGTGACGCATCTTGGTATCCCATGGTAACTCTCCCTTTCCTTCATTTTTAGCTCATTTCTTTTGCTACTAGATAGAATAACCTGACTGTGGGATTAGATTTACTTTGCTCTTACGTATATGAAGGTTTAGGTGAAGTCTAGGTCCTGGTGTTTTTGGTCTCTAAAATTATTTGCACATTTTAACCCAAGTTGTCCTTTAAAAAACAGAACAAACAACATAACAAAGCACAAGCAAACACCTCCCACTCTAAAACAAAACCAGCACCCCCACTAAAACCAGAAGCTCCCCACCCTAACCTCTCAACACATGGGGAGCATCAATCAGTTGGGGCTTTTGCTCTTTGCCATTCAGAATATTGAAGCTTGGCTGAGAAGTTTTCACAAACCACAAGTAGATATCCTGCGAGCATCTGTTGGGCTCAGAGGTGAAATTCTCACCAAAGCTAAATTTGCAATTCAGGTCTTAACAGTTCACAGGGGCTTTGCTGCTGGAAACTTGTTAGGTGATGGTTTCTTCCCTACCCCCTTCCTCTCTTCCCCTTCCTCCTCCTCCCTTCCCATCAGTCATTTTAACCTGTAATTGTTACATGCAATTACTGGCTGCATCTTAATTAGAAATTTCTGACACATCTCTCAATAAAAGCTCTTGCTTTGCATTCAGGTGTGCTAATATTCTTTAGAATTCTGATTGTTTTTTAAAAATGTGACATTTTTAAACCCATTTTTTCTTTGATGCGTAAATGTCCATGGCTGATTCTTAGTTGTTTTAAAACAGTGGTGGTATGGTTTGCTCAGCCTGAAACTCAAGGCTGCAAATACAGTAGCTCCTCATTTCAACAGTGAGTATAGTCAGTGTGGTTGTACATTAGAGACCTTGAGCTTCTTGCACATTGATCCCAAACTCTTCTGAGCCCTTTCTGTCAGCGCCTTCAAGCATAGTTAATACAAATCCTGCTAAAGCACTCTAAGTCTGGCTGAAGTTTACCCTGTTGATTGGATTTTTCACTTTGGGGGAAGGAACAGCCTTTGGAGACTTGGTTTATTCTTGACCGAGGGGGGGAAATAAAGGGTGGGGCTGCTCACACAGAGTTCCAGACTGAGATGTGGCACGATTTGCATTTGCTGTTGCCACAGCTATGAGTCAGCTGGTGGCATTTCGGTTCCCTCAGCGGAGGGATGGAGCAGGAGTTGTCAGAGTTGAGGCACCAGTGCCCAGAGCCGACTCATTTTGGTGTGTCCAACCAAGCCCAAATTGCTTTTTGAATGAGAGATGATGTGCCCGTGGTGTTCCTGTGCAGGAAGGCGCAGAGATGTAGTTTTGAGGAATTTTTGACTTCCCAGATTTGGGGCAGTTGATCTGATGAAGTGGTGTTTGCTCTCAACAGGCTGCTGTCGTTGGATATACAACGTACACATGGACATTTGGAAGTATCCCAGGGCTTCTCTAGGTGTGCCAGAGCAGGGTATGTATTATCTCTCCCTGCTCCAGACAGGAATTTAGTACAAAGCACTTTGCTGATTGTGCAGCCGCTGAATTGCCTTCTATTGTATCAGGGCTGCTGTGTGGCTAAAGGCAAACAACGGGCTGTTTGTGGCAACTGGAAGTGGTTGGGGGAAAAAAATCCCTCTTCTATAATTGCAGGAAAAAAGCCAGCTTGTTTGCAGCAGGAACCAGCAAAAGTTTATGAAGTCATGCATTTTTCCCCCTGCATTTTCTGCATAGATGATGATGATGGGCATAAATTGCTTAGGCAGAAAAAGCAGTTGGCCTGTCTTTGAGGTACTGATTGTAGCAGCTTCGGGTTAGTGGCATAAAGAAGCACTGTACCTTTCTCAGGATAACAGTGGGGGTGAGAATATTTTATTTTGAGAGTGCATTTGTGAGTGTCTGTGAGCTTATCTCCTGAGCAAACTCCTGTGTTTACAAAAGACTCCTAACAAAAAAGGTAAAAGGAAGGATTCATTCAGTAGAACCTGCTGGCGGTAGATTTTTTTATTTTTTAATTTTTTTTAGTCCAGCCAGTACAAAAAAAATAGCCTTATGTGTTTTTTAGTGTGTTCTCTGGTTTGGATGACAGTGCTGACCTTGCAATTGCTAGATGGAAGCAGAGCTCAGGAGCCCTTCCCAAACAGGCCAGGCTTTCACAGCAGCATGGGAGAAGGAATTGTGCTAAAGATAAAGCTCTGAGCTTGCAGGTGTGCTGAAGAAATAAAGAGCAGTGTAATACCACTCGGATGGGGCAAGTGCTGTAATGCAGATATTTTTAAGTGTCTGTTTGGAATGTGACTGTTGAAAACAAAAATGTCAAAAGAAAGGTGAGGAGTTTAAAGCCCACAACTAAAGATTATTAAAACAAATAACAGCAAGTTTGCCTTCAAGGACAGAAAGCTCTCCTGGTGTTCAGAGGCAGGTGGGTTAACATCCTTTGAAGGTTGGAATATTCATAGAATCATAGAATGGCTTAGGTTGGAAGGGACACTAGAGATCATCTAGTCCAACCTCCCTGCCATTCATCTGGGTGTGGGTTCGATGTCAGAGGACGTCTACCCTGTAACCAGGTGTTTGACATTTGAATAATTTTAAGTGTGAAATACTTTATAGGTAAGGTAATTGGATAATACCTTCATCTCAATAAGATGAAAAATAACCAGATACCTTGCAAGTCAAACTGCTTCTTTCCAGCAAAAGCCTGGCTAGGCTGTGCCTCTCTGCTCCAGGATTTCCTGCTGCTCACACTTGCCAGCTGTGTTTCAAAAGCTGCCTGTCAGTTGCTTTCACATGCTGAACTGCTGACTCTTAAGCTAGACTGAAATGGTTAACAGTAAACTGTTTCCTTTGTGTTATCTTCTGCAAAATGCTAGCAGGCCAGTGCTAAAAAGTCTTAGGCCTCTTGCACAGAAATGGGGTTTTTGCGTTAGGAAACCGGAGATCATGGTGATGGTTAGAGAAGTTGGGTTTGGGGAGAGGAGGACTGTGATGTGTCAAATTAAATTAATACAGGGATTGTAAATTTAAGTGACAAACTGAATCTGAAATGTTGTGAGCAGGTACCACTTTTCTTCCCCAACAAGTAGCTGTAACTTGTCACGTAGGTGACTTGTAACTGGCATGGTGTCCAATGACCCTGGCTCATTTAAAGATTTTGTTGTTGCACTTTATTGGTGCTGTTGAGGTTTTGAAATAGTATGTGAGAAAGTGCTTTTGTATTCATGATGTACTTAAGTATTTGCTGTGTTCTGAAGGTCTTTCCTGTAGCTTTCTAGTTTCAGAGCTGTGATATATAGGCTTATGGCTTTAAGGGAGGGGAGGAACCCTCAAAGCAAACCAGGCTGTGTTCTTGGTAACTGAACTACAGCTCTGACACAAATGGAAGACAAGGTCTTACACCAGCACAGATAATAAATTCCTCATGGTGAGCGTGGTGAGACACTGGAACAGGTTGCCCAGGGAAGCTGTGGATGCTTCATCCCTGGAGGTGTACAAGGCCAGGTTGGGTGGAGCTTTGAGCAACCTGGTCTAGTAGGAGACCTCCCTGTTCATGGCAGTGGGGTTGGAATAAGGTGATTCTGAAAGGTCCCTTTCAACCTAAGCCATTCAATGAGTATTGTGGTTGCTTGGTTAGCTTTTATTTTGTAAGGAAATACCTGTTCACATAGCAGGTAGGATGAAACAAGTGTAACAGGCAGGGTATCTGGCTCAAATTGGAGTCTGACTTCAGAAAGCATAGAAGGACACATCATTCAGCTCATGAGACTCCGATCAGTCTGTGGTGAGCTTGTGGGGTAGAGAGGGAAGCTAAATTAAGGGTGTCTTACTTGGACTGATGAGAATTTGGAAGAAGAGAATGCTGTAGGTTGTAGTACAGCCAGGAGTGCTAAAATTGTGAGATCCAGCAACACTGCTTCTTATGGCTTTTTTTTTTTTTTTTTGGACATGGTTGGCCAAGGAATAATGGTGGGTGCCTGCATCGTCAGAATTACTGGAGAAAATGTTTTGGCAACAGCACAGTGCTATCTGCAAGTCAGGTTCACCCTTGCAGGCAACTACTTGCCCCAGGAACTGGCCAATTCTGGAATTTTTGGTGGTTATAGATTCATTACTGTTGGAAAAGACCTCCAGGATCATCAGGTCCAACGATCAATCCAACACTACCAGGACCACTAAACCATGTCCTAAGGTACCACGTCTACACATTTTTTTTTAACTGATCCAGGGATGGGGACTCCACCACCTCCCTGGGCAGCCTGTTCCCCTCCCTGGGCTGCCTGCTCTAGTGCCTCACCACTGTGGCAGGAAAGAAATTCTTCTGAATATCCAGTCAAAACCTTCCCTGGTACAACTTCAGCCCACTGCCTCTCATCCTCTTGCTAGTGCCCTGGGAGAAGAGATCAACACTCACCTCACCCCAGCCTCCTTTCAGGGAGCTGTAGGGAGCAAGAAGGTCTCCCCTCAGGCTCAATAATCCCAGGTCCCTCAGTCGTTCCTCTGAAGACATGTTCCCCAGATCCCTCCCCAGCTTTGTTGCCATTGTCCAGCACCTCAAGGTCTTTCTTATACTATGGTGCCCAAAACAGAACCTAGTTGTTTTGTTTTCTGTTGGCCTTATAACTATCAAACACTCTCCCACCCCCAGGGTGTCTGGGTTGTGCCTGCAGAATTATGTTTACGGGAAGGAAGATAAAGAACACATCTTCTGTCCAGTCTCTCTGCATCTATGCTTCTACCTGGCGATCTTGGACTAGTTGTAGTCCATGATATGAACTCCTGTACCCCTGTGATGAGCAGGTAATACCAGCTACACAGAGAGTCTGGCCTGAAGTGGCTGTTGTGAACATGGGCGGCCTGATCTGCACAGGGTAGAGCTTTAGCAGGTTGCCTCTGTTAAGGTTTTTATGGTCTGTTCTCCTGGTATTTTTTTTGAGTGGGCCTGGGCAGGGAATTTATTGCTGAACTATGATAGTGTGTCTGGTTTTGGTGCATGAAGATGCAGTTAAGGCTTGAAGTTTTTTTTTAATGCCTCTGGAGAGTTTGGACGGATGAAACAGCTCTGACAGAGCGCGCATCAGTCTGGAGGAAAGCTTACTCAGAGTGTACTGGTGTGGAGTCCTCCTCTATATTCCTAGAGTTCCACACCCTTCAACACAGAAAAGGGAAGAAAAACGGGGCTCTGCTCCACACCATGGATTATAATACTGATACAGTTTTTGTGTTGGAAACTGTTACTTCCCATGGGAATCCATGTCTCCTTCCAAGAGGCTTGCTTTCATGCACAGACTGGTCTGACCTAATCGTGTAAGTTAATGCTTCCAGTACAAGTGGTTAAGAGGGATTTTTTTTTTTTTTTTAAATATTTAAAAAAGAAAAGTTCCTGACTCTCAGAATGACTCTTTAAATAGCACAGGGAGGAGAAAATCCTTGTGTGGATTACTTGTCCTCTTGGGTCTTGGCCTTTTTTATTTACCCTAAAAGCATCCAGAGGTTAAAATTAGAATGACAACCACTAATAAACATTTGCCATGGAGTTTTGTGCAGCCAGGTTTCACGTAGCCCTGAAAGCCCTGGTCTGTTTTTGGATGCTGGAGACAAACCGAGTAAGCACGGTTCCTCAGCATGGCGCTGGGGAGCACAGCACATCTTGTTGGGTTGAATTTTCCTTTGCTTAGTGGTGTAGCAAATACAGTCTTCTGTTGTATTAAAAATAGTCAGGCTCTTCACAGCAAGAGCAGCTCAGCAGTACGGGGACTTACGGAAGGTTACGGTGAACATCTCTTGATATTGCAAACATTGCATA
>NW_008583753.1:0-18360 GCF_000691845.1 Merops nubicus | reverse complement strand
TGAAACCTTCTTGAGTGTATAAAGTCGTTGGTCACGGAAGAGTTGGTAGCTGTTCTTACCCAGGAGAAAAAGCTACTGCGTCCATCTTAGTCATGCTGTCCTGTTGCACAGAGTGTTTAAGGAAGTGACACTGTTATTTTTGTCACTTGATGAACAATCTAAAACTATAGCGAGGTTCCTGTTGGGTGGGTCTATAATGGAAAGGCTGACTCTGCTGTATTGCTGTTATGTTGTTCATCACTCGTGCACTCAGTGTTGGTAAAAGGATGTTCCCTGGCATGAGTTTGTGTTTCTGATCTGGGACCACACTGAAAATACAGGGCGAAAGGTTGCAGCTGCCTCAGCTTGGAGCCTGGGCATCACTTATTGTCTTCTATGGGGCAGGATGGAACCCTTGCTCCTTCTTAGCTGCTGCACTGTTGCAATGTACACCTCTCTCTTGATTGGCACACCTTTGTTTTTGGTTTTATTTTTTTTGTTTTGTTTTGTTTTTTTTCATCAATACCCCTGAAAGTTCAGCAAAATGTTTCTTATTCTGCTAGCAGCAACAGCAGAGGCTGCTTGGATGGGTGGATCTTACAAATCAGTAAAGTACTGGACATCCCAGTATCTCCATTTGCTTTACAGAGCAGCTGCTCTGTCTGAAGGCCAGATGCGGTCTGCTGGTGTCTCATTGCTTATAGAATTCTAGAATCATCTTAGTTGAAGAGACCTTTAAGATCACAGAATCTAACTGTTAGCCCAGCACTGCCAGATCAACACTAAGCTGCATCCCTTAGCACCACATCCACACGGCTTTTAAATGCCTCCAGGGATGGTGATTCAACCACTGCTGTGGTCAGTCTGTCCCAGGGCTTGACAACCCTTTCAGGGAAGACATTTTTCCTCATGTCCAACCTGAATGTCCCCTGGCACAACTTGAGGCCATTTCCTCTTTTCCTGTCTCTTGGTAGAAGAGACCAACCCCCACCTGGCTTCAACCTCCTTTCAGGGCATCATTGAAGGAGGGAAGGTCTCCCCTGAGCCTCCTTTTCCCCTGGAATGTGACTCACCATAGTTTCTGCTTGAACATGGTTCTTGCAGAGGAACTGCTCTATTACTGGGGAAGACAATTGGCTTTGCAGGCACGTTGGCATGTACAAAACCTTTCTGGCTGTACCCGAGTGTCTGCTTTGATCAGTAAATAAATACCTGAATCCTGCCGTACCATACTCCTTAGAAATAATCTCAGCTCCTCTTTTCTGAGTGCTGAGAGTATCAAAAAGATGAAACACAAGTGTAGAGGCTCAGGCTTACTAGTCTGCAGGTAAAAAAAATCTGTTTCTGTTCATTAAAGAAGCTCATGGCGGTGTTACGGGCAAATAACAGTCCCTCTGGGAGGCTTCTCCCCTTTGCTACCACCTGGATTGGATGGCTTCTTACCAGAGGTGGCTGCTCATAGTGAGGTTAAGTGGCAAACTAATTGGCTGGGAATAACCAAGAGCAGTTTGGTTCTGGAGGACAACCTGTGCTCCCCCCTTCAGAGGGGAGATGGTGCTTGGAGGTGCTGCCGCTCTCGCCGTTTCCCCGGTGGAACGTCACGCTGATGCGCGCGGCGAGGACGGAGTCGCTGACGCGCTTGTGGCAGCGAGGAGATGAGTTAGGTTGTAATTAGCAGCCTCTTTTCCCTTCCAAGTCCAGAGAGGATTCTGTTGTTATTTCTGTGTTTAGTTGGTTCTGCTTTATTGGTTTTAATTGTGTGGAGCAGAAGCTTATACTGCCCAAGAGAAAAGTGCCGTATAAATGGAGTTTGTTGTATGCTAAGCGTGCTGCAAGCATAATGAAACAAACTCCTGAGCCTCACTAGGATGAGTTGCTTTGATATTTTGAGCTGCTGGTCTGATTTTCATGTTCACAGCTGTGGGATTTTTTAAAGACAAAACTGTAGGTGAGCTGAGAAGCTGAGCCCCTGCTAAGGCTGGGAGATTGATGCAGTGAATTTATATTTCAGGGGTGTCTCTTTCTGCATCTGTTGCATTAGACTAAAGTCCAGCTTGACAGCTACAAATGGGATAGTCCCTAAAAACCTTGCCTAACTCCAGTATGAACCATGGGATTGCTTATGGTGATAGGCCCCACAGGAAAATGTACCTTTGACCTAGCTTCAGAGGTAGACCAGCGTGGAGCAGGGGATGGACCGGCTGGCCCACAGAAGTCCCTTGCAACCTCCTCTGTGGGTTTCAGCACTGGACTTGGTGAGATAAGGCTAACATTGAAAAATACCCATGGCAAGAAGCCAAGCTTGTGGATGGCCTTAAAGTCCCTGTGGACAAACACATACAGAGAGTCAGTTTAAAAATTGTGGGGCTGTCTTTTTTTTTTTTTCTGGGTGAAGATACTGCAGGTACTCTGTGCACAAATGTGACAGCTGTCCTGGTGGATCTCAGCTGTGCTCTCCTTCTTCCTGCTCAGCCCCCAGCGGGCTTGGCTGTTGGCAAAGAGAGGGAAAGGAGGAGAAGGAGGAGATGTGCTAAACTGAGGACCAGTCAAGACAAATGCATTATCGATTGGATAGGAACCCATATTATCTTGAGCTTTTGGGCCAAAACCTGAATTCTGCACAGAAACTTCCTTGTTCCTGAAGTTTTCTAGGGTGAAATCTTAGTAGATAGGATCCGCTTTGTACATGCCTCCATTAACAATGACCCCCAGTGGCATATTTTCATCAGATTCTGCACAGAAACGTCCTTGTTCCTGAAGTTTTCTAGGGTGAAATCTTAGTAGATAGGATCTGCTTTGTACATTAACGATGACCCCCAGTGGTGTATTTTCATCAGACCACATCCAGCTGGGCGAACAAGGAAGCACAGAGTCATTTTACTTGGAAGAGACCTTTAAGATCATCCTGTCCAACCATTAACCCAGCACTGCCAGGCCACCACTAAACCTTGCAGTCAGGTGTGTTTCAGTTTGTGCCACCTGGTCCTGTCACTGGGCAACACTGAGAAGAGCCTGGGCCCATCCTCTTTGCACCCTCCATTCAGGCGTTTGTATACATTGATTAAGATTCCAACTGAGCCTTCTCTTCTCCCAGTTGAACAGTCCCAGCTCTCTTAGCCTTTCATCATAGGAGAGATGCTCCAGTCCCTTGGTTATCTGTGTGGCCCCTTGCTGGACTCTCTCCAGTGTGTCCATGTCTCTTTTGCACAGGGAGCCCAGAACTGAACTCTGCACTCCAGGTGTGGCCCTGCCAGCACTGAATGGAGGAGGATCAAATTCCTCAACATCCTGGCAACATTCCTCCTAATGTAGCCCAGGATGCTGGTGGCTGCTTTTGCTGTGAGAGTGCATTGCTTGCTTATGGTAGCTTGTTGTGATCCAGAACCACAGGTCCTCTTTGCCAAGCTCTTTCCAGTCTGTCAGCCCCAAGCCTGTACTGGTGTTTGAGGTCATTGTTCCCTAGGGGAAGGACTTTGTCTTTCCTTTATTTGAACACCATGAGGTTCCTGTCTGCCCCTTTGCACTCAAAGCTCATCTAAGTGGCAATGTGACCATCTGGTGTATTGGCCCCTCTTCCCAGTTTTGTGCCATCAGCAAACTTGCTGAGGGTCCATTCTGTCCCTTCATCCAGGCCAGTAATAAAGAAGTTAAACAATATTTGCTCTCGTATCCACCTATGGGTAGACCACTAGTGTCTGGCCCTCCTACTGAACTTTGTGCAGCTGGTTGCAACCCTCTGAGCCTGGCCGTTCACCCAGTTTTCAGTCCACCTCCCTGCCCACTCGTCTAGTCTGTGCTTTGCCAGCTTGGCTGAGGGTGTCATAACAGACACTGTTGAAAGTCTTACTAAAGTCAGGGTGGACAACATTCTCTGCACTCCCTTCATCCACCAAGCCAGTTCTTTCATCATAAGAGGAGGTCAGGCCAGTGAAGCGTGATTTTCCTCCCTCATAAATCCAAGCTGGGTACTCCTGATCACCTTCTTGTCCTTTGTGTGACTGGAGATAGTTTCCAGAATTAGCTGCTCTTTCCCAGAGATGAAGCGAGGCTGACTGACCTGTAGTTCCCCACATCTATTTCCTTGCCTTTCTTGAAGACAGGAGTGACATTTGCTTTCATCCAGTTGTTAGGAACCTCTCCCAGCTGCCATAACTATTCAAAGAAGGTCAAGTGTAATCTCACAACAATATCGGCCAGCTCCCTTGGCACTTATGGGTCCATCCCATCTGGTCTTATGGACTGATGTATGTCCAGTCTACTGTTCCCTAACCTGATGCTCTTCTAAGGGTAAGTCTTCCATGCTCTGGGCTTCCCCTGTGTTGTGAGGGTCTGCAATTCCTGAAGGTCGTCTTTCGTGTCCCTTGCCAGATTCAACTCCAGATGGGATTTGGCTCTCTCAACCCCATCCCTGCATGATAAGTCTCCCCAGATTCCTCCCGGGTCACCTACCCCTGCTACGCTTTGTTTGCACTTGGGATTGATCAGGAGCTCCTTGCTCCTCCATATAGGCCTGCTGCCCCTTCAGCTGGATTGCCTACTTGTTGAGATAGACAACAGCTTGGAGCAGGTGATCCTTTAGTATCAACCAGCTATCTCTTCTGGACCCCTCTTCTCTCCAGGGCTGTATCCCATGGAATTCTTCAAGCACACCCCTGAATATATGCCAAATTCTGCTCTCCCAAAGTCCAGGGCTATAATGCAGCTTTTTTCCTCAGCTCCTTCCTCCTAGAGTCCTGAACTCCACCATCTCGTGGTCAGAGCAGCCAAGGCTGCCCTGACCTTTGCATCCCATACCAGCTCTTGCTTTTTTGTAAGCATGAAGTCCAGTAGAACACCTCTGTTTGTTGCCTCCTTGATCCACCTGTGTTGGGAAAGTATCGTTGTAATTAGTGCACTCCAGAAACCTCCCCAATTACTTCTGCTGTGCTGTGTTGTCCCTCCAGCAGGTGTCAAGATGACGAAAGACCCCATGAGCTCTTGTCCTTCATGAAGAGCCTGTGTGCATCCAGATGCTCATCTAGCTGTACGATTTATCCCACTGTGTCTCCTTGATCACAGAGCCCTGTGAGTGTGGGCAGACCTCCTGCCCGTTCCCCGTGCGGTGTGCGGTGGTGTACGGGCACTGCAGAGAGGCACCCGAGGGTGCAGAGTTCCCAGAAATGAGAGGAGAGCTTTCTCCAGAACGTCCTGCAGGTGCTTCCGTATCCGTGTGCACGCCTTCAGGTCTGTGAGTGAAGGTGGCGCTCCTGAAGCTCGCTTGGACAGGTGGCAGTGTGTGTGAGCTGTCAGGACAGCAGGCTTTGCTGAGCAGAAAGAGGATGTCTTCTGACAAAAGCCAGGGGCAGCTGAGAAACTCCCTGCTACTGGAGGGATGTGATATTCATTGATCCTGGATCCTTCAGCCTGGGTTTGTTGTCTGAGTCGACATTGTGCATGGAGCTAGAAAAATAGACTTAATTTCTGGTAGTCTCCCCTGCTGAGGTGTTTCCTAACATGTAGCTGAGTATCTACAGAAGGGCTCTTTCTTTCACCTTCTCCTCTGGCTTGTGCCTGCACATATACTCTGTGACACTGCAGGATTGTTTGCCTTGGAAGAAATCTCTCCATCTGAGCCAAAGGGAAACCCAGCATGCAAGATTAAGCCTTCCTTTCTTCTCCTCCTGGTGAGAAGGGGGGGCCTGAGGAGTGACAGGATCCCCTGGGAAGGACAGGAAGCCTGGAAAGGTAAATGGCCTTTTCCTGTTTAATCCAGTAACAAGCCCCCCCCCCCCAAAACACCCCCCCCCCCCCAAACTATAAACTCTTAATTACAGGCTTGTATTGGGGGGTGGAGGTGTTAAACACTGTTTTAGACAGGACCTGTGAAGCAAGCTGGTGACAGCCTTTGGTGTTGAGGACAACGGTTCTTTAATACTGGAGGGAAACTGTCTCATCACCTGCCTGCACACAGGGTGCTCACGGACTGCTCGTCCCTCCTCACACCCACGGCAGAGGTGCTGCAGCAAACTTAAAATTACACTATTTGCATAAACGATGCAGAGAGGCTTTTTCTTCCCCCTTCCCATATTGTTATTACATTATGGAGCTGATTTTATTATAGCAAAACTAGTTTTGACTTGTCTTTAGCTTTCTAAGCGATTCAGAGCTTTGGCTTCTTAAAATGTTCTCAAAATTTCCTTCCCAAGACTTTCCCATTTTTTTTAATTCTACTCAGTCGAAATCTAAAATAATGAACTCAGATGAAAACTTTATAAAACTGTACATTGAATAGTCTCTGTTGTGCTTGTAGGATTGTTTGCAAAATAAGGCTGTTTAGTTTTGGTGTAAGAACAGGTTTTTCTGAGGCGTGAAGCCGCGTTTGCTGCTTGTGAGCTGTAGAGGACACAGAAAGTAACACTCCAAGGCCTGAGGTTTCCTGAACGCGCAGCGTGGAGTTGAGCATGTTTGAGTGCTGTGTTTTTCCACAAGTGCCAGTCACCAAGTAAGTTTAGTAGCACAGCTGAAATAAACAGGGCAAGAAAGCAAGTACACCTCTCTAGAAAGCTCAAGTATTTACCTTCACCCTTTTCTGCTCCCTGTTAAATATTTTAAACTTGTTACAGAATCGCATTTTTGTGAACTGTAACTGCAGGGATGAAAACTCTGGCAGTGATATTTATCAAACAGTCAGCACAAGGTCTGTGGAAATAGTGTTCTGGATTAGTCCATGTTGGTGTGGTGGAGAGGAAACAAATCTTTTCTTGATCTAGGAAACTGCAGCTCACAGCACAATAATATCCAAGTAATGCCCTTTGGGAGTAGGTAAGAAAGGTTTAAAAAGAAGTGGGCAGAAGACAGAATCATTATGATTGGAAAAGACCTCTGAGATAATCAAGTTCAACCATCAACTCAATGCTACCGTATCCTGAAGTACCACATCTACATGTTTTTTTGAACTCCTCCAGGGATCAGAACTCTACCACCTTCCTGGGCAGCTTGGTCCAATGCCTCGCCATTTCCTCTGGCACAAGATTCTGTGAGCACAGGATGGTTGGTGGCATCTGCAGTTTGATACACACATCTACATTGACCAACTTGTGCTCCAGTTGTTTCTGAGTTTGGATAATCCACCAGGAATAGTCAAGAGGCAGCAAGGTGTTAAGCAGAGTCATTCCCCTTGTCTCTGCTTTGGTCGTAGAGGTACTTGCAGGGTGAATGCTGAGTTCAGAGTGGCATGATGGTCACCTAAAGAGATGGTTTTCAAGAGATGTACATAGTCTTTCCATTGTGACTGCTGCCAAGAACAGCAACATGAGTGTGAACACAGTAAATGCCAGCCAAAATATATTTGATGAGTGCCAGGGGAAAGAGATTTTGCCTATAGCTTGATTTAGGAATTGCTGCTATGTAGATATACCATGTGACAGCAGAGGATATTTAAAGTGTAAGTAGACCTTTAGAGTGTTTTAGTACTGGGAGAACTCCTAGTGGTTTCTCTTGTAAGGATATATATGTAAGAGTATATAGTATGTGTGTGAATATACACGCTATATATATATATATAATGCTTGTGTGTATATATTTACACACTATATATATATATAGTGTGTGTGTGTGTGAATATATATGGAGAGTCTCTGTATGTGTGTATATATATGTATGTATATAGTGCATATATATATATAGGCTGTGGACATATCTGCGGTCATATCCTTGATCATACCCATGGCCCTCTACTCTGCTCTTGTGAGACTCCACCTGGAGTAAAAAAATCCACCTTTGGATTCCTCAACACAAGAAGGACATGGACCTGTTGGAGCAGGTCCAGAGGAGGGCTGTGAAGCTGATTCGAGGGCTGGAGCACCTATGCTGTGAGGACAGGCTGAGAGAGTTGGGGTTGTTCAGCCTGGAGAAGAGAAGGCTCCAGGGAAACCTTATTGTGGCCTTCCAGTTTCTGAAGGGGGCCTAGAAGAAAGCTGGGGAGGGACTATTCACAAGGGCTTGTAGTGATAGGATGAGGGGTAATGGCTTCAAACTGGAAGAGGGGAGGTGTAGGTTAGAAGCTAGGAAGAAGTTTTTCATTATGGGGGTGGCAAGACTGTGGAACAGGTTGCCCAGGGAAGTTGTGGATGCTCCATCCCTGGAAGTGTTGGATGGGGATGAGCTTTGAGCAATGCTGTCTAGTGGGAGATGTCCCTGCCCATGGCAGGGGGTTTGGAACTAGATGATCCTGAAGGTCCCTTTCATCCCAAACTGTGATTAAAACTAACCGTAGCAACCAGAAGTGGCTTGAGATCTGCTGCCTCCTTGAAAATCAAATCTATGTGTGTTCATCCATGAAAAGTATGTAACTCCCAAAGAGACTCGGGGGTGCATCAGGACTTTTCCAATGGGGATGGGTGCTGCACTTAAACAGAACTCAAAATGTGCTGGAAAATGCAGTCCAGGCAGAATCTGAAGCCTGTACTTCTGTGGGAAAAACTGCTGAAACTTGGCTTCAGTGGGAGCAGGATGAAGTTCCTTTAGGTCCCTGTTCAAGTTAGTGCTCAGCACTGTAGTCCAAGACACAAATTCAGGTGCCTGTAGGAAGGCATACATGTGAGAAATATTATGAGTGGGAATTTCAGTAAACAATTTTTGAGGGGATCTGTGTGCTAGGAAGCAGAGTTTTAATGGTGCTGGTGGAAGGACGACACTGTAATTGTTAATGCTTACACAGAACCGATGCGTGTGCTGCTTACAGGAATAAACTGTATTAGAGGAAACCACTGTCCTGTCTGAACAAGAGCCAGCAGTGTGCCCAGGTGGCCAAGAAGGCCAATGGCATCCTGGCCTGGATCAGGTGTGTGTCCAGCAGAAGCAGGGCAGGGATTGTGGCCCTGGACTTCACACTGCTGAGGCCACAGCTTGAGTCCTGGGTTCAGTTTTGGGCACCACAGTATAAGAAAGACCTTGAGGTGCTGGAGCAGGTCCAGAGAAGGGCAGTGAAGCTGGGGAACATGTTCTGTGAGGAGCGGCTGAGGGAACTGGGAGTGTTGAGTCTGGAGCAGAGGAGGCTGAGGGGAGACCTTGTTGCTCTCTACAGCTCCCTGAAAGGAGGTTGGAGCAAGGTGGGTATTGATCTGTTCTCCCAAGGAACTAGTGATAGGAGAGGCAATGGGCTGAAGTTGCGCCAGCAGAGGTTTTGACTGGATATGCGGAAGAATTTCTTTCCTGCCATAGTGTTGAGGCATTGGAGCAGGCTGCCCAGGGAGGTGGTGGAGTCCCATCCCTGGAGGGGTTCAAAAAGCATGTACACGTGGCACTTTGGGACATGGTTTAGTAGTCCTGGTAGTTTGGGGTTGATGTTTGGACTATGATGATCTTGCAGGTCTTTTCCAACCTTAATGATCCTGCCGTCTGCGCCCGGGCTGGAGGGACACTTCCCGCAGGAAGCGTTACCCGCTTGGCCCCTGGGCCTGGAGCACAAAGCCTGCGCTCAGCAGCCAGCGCTTGGGCTTCATCCTTTCCTGTTTCTCATCTACTTCACAGTGGACAAAGGTATAGAATCAAGGTCTAAAGGCCAGTGCCTGAAAATGGGGACTGGGGACATTTTTATTGTGTCTTGGTAACTGGTACTGATAGAAATATGGTTAGATTTGGAGTTACACCAAAAACAGCCCCTGCTTGTGGTGGCATTGTCTTTTTGGGAAAGTGACATAAATGCTCTTCCCCATTGAGCCCTTTGAGCCTCTGGTGATGAATGGCTCAGGCTTCCTGAGCATTATTTCTTCTTCTTTACTGCTTTGAGTTCATCTCATCATCCTTTGGTCCCAGGTGAAGTCACGGCAGAGAGGATGCGGGATCACTCGGCACACGTGCATGTGAAGCTGGCTGCACCCACATGGGATACTGGGAACACAACACCCTGTGTCCTCACAAATAGCTCCTCAGCGCTTCTCCTGTGTTGTTCCCTTTGCCCTTGGGAGGGAGGAAGTGAATGTTTGTAGTCCTCATTTGGAGTGTTAATTTCCATCAGGCTTATTAATGAGTAGGGTAGGGTGGGTATGTCTGAGTCAGTGCCGTTTAACCTGAGAATATTTACTTTCACTTCTGTAGGAAAAAACAGGAGCTGGAGGCAATGATTAATCAGTAACTGGCCTGTGTTTCATCTTCAGAGTCCTTGAGCGAGGTGGACATTGTTCCAGGTCTGCTACCTGAGTCTAAGAGAGAAGATGCTTGGTTGTGTTTGGGATAATCAGCCATCGTACTGAGGTGCTGCACCAATGTATTGCCAGTAAGGAGCTGGCTTTTCCTCTGGCTTATTCTGTGACTTTTAGGGAGTGCAGACACTCAGGATGTAGAGGCTGGCTTAGTTTATCTTTAACACAGAAAAGCTCCTTCCACACCCAGAAACTGTTGTTGACATCTAGCAGTAAACATGGTAGCATATTATTTTTTTTTTTTTTGGCTGTTTGCCCTTTTGTTTGTTCTATTATTAAGATGCTAATTTTGCTTGTACTGGAAAGTGTTAGCTTCTCTTAGGTCTTTCAGGTTAATAAGAAACTCCTTCAAAGAGCAAGAGACAGCATCAGTAGAACATGAAGTTGGTGTTAGCAGAAGGGTGCAGTGCTGGTGCTGAAGAATAGAGAATACTGGAGGAAATGGCCAAGTCCCTGATGTCTCTGCCCCTCCTTGGCATAGAGATCAGTATTAGTACAATTTCAAACCTCAGTGCTGTAACACAGGGATTGCTGGGCAAGCTTACAAGGAGGTGGAACTGCATGCTAATGAAATGTGTATTCTGTATAAACTCCTTTTTTTTTTTTTTTTTTCTCCTGAAAGGAAAAGTATTTGCCTTGCAGTGCTCTGCATAAGCCCAAGTATGGGCATTTTGGCTCTGTTGATGCATAATAAATTAGTGGCTTGCTGTATCCAGACGGCCATAGTTAAAACAAGCAAGGACATTTTCCTGAAAGGTTCTGGATTGCTCCTTGGACGACAGCCACAGCTGGCATCCATCGTCACAGGCCGTGTTTCTGGGTAAGGCCAACTCGGTCTGTCAAAAGCTTTAAAGAAGCCAGAGCAGACCAGATGTACCAGACTGCCGGTATACAAAACCAGCAGCATGGTAACACGTTGTGGAGCAAATAACAAAGGAATTAACTCAATGATGGAAAAATCAGTGGTGCTACCAATCTGTGTCCCCTTATGGTATTTGGTGAGAAAACTGTTGCCTGCCTGTGAACAGAGGTCTTTGGATTGGAATTTTGTGTTTGGAAGAGATGCAACCAAATTGCTGTTCTGAGGTGGTGTCTTCTTTAGCCAGAGGATTCTGACACACCTGGGTAATGAGGCTTCTTAGAATTAAAAGCCAGTGGATGGGAGCAGTAGCACTTCACGAGCTGGGAGTGCTGTTGCTGGACGTGGCATGCAGTCACATGTGAGTAATGTCCTGCCACATGAAAAGTGTCCTTCGAGTTGAGAAAGTGGGTTTGAAGAGGGTGTCTTGTTCCTAGTTTTCTCTGTTGTGGAAAGCCTCACTCTTCCAGGTTGAAATGTGACTGCAGTGGCATGAAACACTTGTGCAGTCAGATACCCAGTTCAAACTGTCTCCTCCAGGAGAGTGAATTGCAGTAACCTAGTGTGCCACCTCGTTTTTCTCTACTCTCACCTCTGGGGAGGTGCTGGGTGTTAGACTCTGCAGAGCAGCCCCAGCTTCTCATCGCAGAGCCACCACTGAGGAAATCCAGAGTTTTGTCCAACGATCTAGAGGACAAGTGTAGTGTTTGACCAGGAGCAGCAGAAGGATCTACACGCCCACAGCCCAGGGAAGCACACATGATGGACAGTGACTGACTGTATCTGTTTACAGGTAGATGAGAACGCCAGAGATTTAAGCTGCTTGCAAGGCTTGGAGAACACGAGTGGTATGGAGGCTCACTTCATCAGTGGCAAAAGGTCCCGTGTCCTGGCAGACCCCCGGGGTGTGTGGGGATCTCACTGGTGTTTCTGCCATTCTTTTTACAGCTTTCAGTTGCAGCAAGTGCACAGGGATGCATGTTGTGCGTATGTGTGATCCCTGAGAGCTATCTCAACATGGTGGAGTCCCATGACCATGCAGAGGGTCAGATACAGAAAGGGAGAGAACTGGGAGCTGCCCAGGAACAAGGCAGCCAGCCAAAGTACGCAGAGGTTGCAAAACTGGTGTGAGGTCAGAGCACAAACACGTGTTCAAATACAACACAACACATTTCTCAGTCCACTCCTGAAGGAGGAGCAAGGGATGTTGTCAGCTCAATGTCCAGAAGACACTGGTTTGCTGGCAGGTTGTGTGATCACCCCCTTAGCAAGTGCTCAAGCAAGCAATGCTGAAATTAGCTCCTCTGTTGGAGGAAAGATTTTGTTTGTTTGTTTGTTTTTTAAAATTATTATTTATTTTATTTGGGTAACTTGGTTCAACTTAAGCAGGCTGAGCTTTTTATAGGAGAAGAAAGAGAGAAGTGTGGTTTCCTCCGGACGTTACTCTGAGTCACACCTTACATGACACAGCATTCCTCTCTGGAAACTTAATTGCTGGAGCTGCTGAGTACATCAGAACTCCAGAACGACCCTTTGGGTTTGCTACACCCAAACACTTCACCTGGCATTTCTGGAAATAATTTTAATAAATACCTCATAGTTTTTTAAACTCAACCTTTTAATATACTTTAATGGGGTTCTGATATATACTAGGAAAATTTAATGACATCCTTTCAGTTGCAAAAGCAACTGTCCATTCTTAACAGCCTTGCACGTAAGAAGTTCTAATGGTTGTTAATGCTAGTATATATCAGAACCCCATTAAAGTAAATTTAATGACATCCTTTCAATTGCAAAAGCAACTGTCCGTTCTTAACAGCCTTGCACATAAGAAGTTCTAATGGTTGTTAATGTTGCAATACAGATGTAATAATTATTACTATATTATATCTGTAATAATAAAGTTTCAGGTTATTTCTCAACAAAAAAGATGATAGATTGGAGGGGATGTCCACTGCGTGTTGTGTTGGTTTTTTTTTTGGTGGTGGTTTTGGATTGGTTGTTTTTGTTGTTGCCTTGGGTTTTTCTAGGCTCCTGGCCTGTTCAAAATCGTGTGTTACTACAAACAGGAATGTACACATTTGCTGGTTGCAAACCCTCAGAAACTCAGAAGACAGGATGGAGCCATGGTGGCCAGAAGAGGTTTGTTTTAGCAATGAGCATTTTTACCTCTTTAATAAAAAATGCTTTATTTCAGGATCATAGAGCAGATGTGCTGAAAGGTTTCTGCCAAAGCTCTTCAAAACTTACCAATGTCCTTAATTTTGTGTGTTCTTTCCAAAAAAAAAAAAATGATTTCAGCTGCAGAAAAGTGGTTAAAGAACCAGCTTGGAGCTGGACGAAGTAAGCTTGCTATCAATTTTGTTACGTTCATAGCATCTCTGGAGAGATCTGTGGTACAGATTGCACAGTGAGTTTGCTGTAAACTGGGCCACTTGTTTTGGGGGGTGAAAGTGCTAAAAGAGTAACATGCAGCAGTTTTAGAGTGGCATGGGTTGCTCAGTGTACTGTGATACTAATTGCTACGTGGAGGGTTTGATGCTTACAGCAAACAGTGATCAGTGTGATCACTAATGCTTCCTTTCAAATAAGCAGAGAGTCCTGTTGCAGTTGAGATCAAATAGCTTTGCTCTGAAGAGAGTGGGCTATATATTTCAAATAACTTTTTAAAAATTTGCCTTCAAGCTGTTGTTGAACACAGTATTGTCAAGTTTTGAAGGAAATGGAGGTCACAGTAGCTTTGTTTTTACACTCCTGTAGCACATTTTTTTCTGATATCACTGACCAGAATCAGGTTATTTGAAGGAAAAAAACAAAAACAAAAAAACCAAGCCAATGTGTAAAAGCTTTCTGGGATGTACGTGGTGGTTGTATGGATTTATATTGCTTGTGTGAAGCGATATGAAGATATCCTCTCTCCTAGGTGTTGATCCTAGAAATCAGGAATTGGTCTTTGCACTGGTAGCCACTTTGGCACTGGTCCTCAGTAGCCAGCAAGCCATGCACTTCCCTGCTGGGTCCTGTCAAAATGCTTCATGAAAGGGCAAGTGTGTGGTTCCTCCCTTAAGGCCTTGCACTGGAAAGAGAGCTGCTTACTAACTGAAGGACAGAGAAATGCATTTAAAAATTTAATTTTTTAAATGCATGTAAAAATGCTTCAAAAATTGTCACCTATTTTAGGATGTCTCTCCCCCCAGAGGTGGGAGAAGGTAAAGCTATCCTGTCTTATCAGTTGCTTTTAAACTTTTTCTCCTTATCTCAGGGTCAGGCTTCCTTCCCCTTTTTACACCAAAACATTTTTACATCTCTGTGCTTTCTTTCTCGGCCATGCCCCCAACTCAGTTGGAGGTGGTGTCGTTGCTGTTCTTCATCTGTGTTTTGGTGCCTGGGTCTCAGGGTTGAGTTTACTTGGTGCTGTGAATGGGTAGCTTGTTTTTTTTTTTTTTAATTTTTTTTTCATTTGCACTAGGCTTCCCACTTTCAGTGCTGGATTTCATATGCCAATATACAGTTTCTTTACTGATGGGCAAGGGAAAAGGTGACTCAACATAACCTGCTTACTGTGGCTTTTTTTGATGTTTAGGCAGTTTAAGCTGTCACGGCAAGGGAGACCTTTCCCCAGCAAGGCTCTTGGGAGAGTGCTCTCTTGATAGTGCTTGTGGTGCTTCAATTACAAAGAAACATTGGTGCTGAAGCTTGGTAGTAGCTGTTTCTCTTAATACCAGCAGTCAGCCTCAAATCATAGTATTGTAGAATTGTTTTGGCTGGACCTTTAAGATCATAAAGTTCAACTGTTAACCCATTACTTCCAGGTCACCACTAAACCATGTCGCTCAGCACCACATCTATACTGCTTTTAAACCCCTCCAGTGACAGGGACTCCACCATTTCCCTGGGCAGCCTCTTCCAGGGCTTGTTGACTCTTTTGGGGGAGACATTTTTTCCTAATGTCCAACCTAAACCTCCCTTGGTACAACTTGAGGCCATTTCCTCTTGTCCTATTGCTTCTTCCTTGGGAGAAGAGACCGACCCACACCTGGCTCCAGCCTCCTGTCAGGGAGTTGTCGAGGGTTAGAAAGTCTCCCCTGAGCCTCCTTTTCTCCAGGCTCAACAACCCTGGGTCCCTCAGCCTTCCTCACCAGACCTGTGCTCTAGACCCTTCCCCAGCTTCATTTCCCTTCTCTGGCCATGCTCCAGCCCCTCAATATCCTTCTTGGAGTGAGGGGCCCAAAACTGAACCTAGTGTCAGTAGTGTGTCACGTAGCTCATGTCCTGGTCAGGAAAGAAGCAAACAGGTCAAAACACAGTGTCTGTCTCTCCTTTTCAGGTATTTTTATGGTGATTGTCATCCTCATGTTGCAGCACAATAGGGGAAGGTGGAGATGAAGCAGAGCAGCAGCCACTTAACTGAGAGCAGTACTCCCCAGAGTTCAGTCCTATAGAAAGAAAATGATGTAACCAGTTCAGGCTGTCCTCTGTTTTAGCCCTTAGGCTAAGTACGTCCTGGCTGAATTGTCTATGAGAAAAAACTCACCTTTTGCATGTACTTTGGATGAGTTCATTAAGTGTGTTTCTTTTTATTTGTTTAGGGGTTTACAGGGTATTAAGTTGTATCTGCCTGGACACATACAATATTTAAATGCATAATGGTTAAACATGTTGAAAAGGTGTTCCCAAAGCTCACTTTTAATTACCTGTAAGACTTGTCAAACTGTTGTCTCTTCTCCCTTGTGGCCCCACCTCACTCGTGGGAAAACAGGCCTGGCTTTGTTATGTGCCTTGAGGACATTGAACCCATGCAGTTGTGGATCATGGGGGAAAAAAGTTACAAAGATAAGATCTGCTGGAGTAATAAAAGAGTGTTTTTGTTAAATATGAATGCATTTATTGTCAGAAGTGAGTTAAGTTGGCCACTGTCCTCACCAGGTGACTTCTGTCCCTTGGGTGTCTGTTGGCCCAGAGTAGACCTGAGTGTCATCTACATAACAAGGAATAAGTGGCCTGTAGCGTGCCTTCTAATTCATCCTTCAATTCCTTGTATATATGTGCAGTGGGAGGAATTTACAGAATCTGTATCGATGGAATTAAATCTGAGAAGTCTTTAGGTAATGCGTTCTACTCCAGAATCCTTCCCAGAAAGCAGGGTGAGGTTGGGCAGATGCATTTGTTGCGTGCTGTGGAGATCAATTACTAAAAGACTGCTGGAAAAAAAGGCACAGAGAGCTCAGTGGTGGCTCATCCACACGTCTTATTTCTCCTCAGATTTTAAATGAAAGGACTGAGGTCCTTGTTTAAATTAAATGAACTTGGCTTTCCAGTCTGCTGGAAGTCTAGCTTAACTGTTAAAATCCTTCTTAAAAGAGCTAAAAAAAGGAAATCTGACTCTTAGTTCACTTGAACTGGGTTCTGTCAGCTCCCCTGTTGATTTGCAGGAAAAGGAGAACATGTCTGTGTGGTTTTAATTCTTAAATTAGGGGAAAAGCCATTTGAGGAAGGGAGAAGCTGGACTAAAGCAAAGTGATTTTGTTGTTGGTGATCTGTAAAACAAAAGACTTGTAAAACTTAATTAAAGGCAGGGGAATTGCCTGGGCTTACTGTTGCAACAGGATGCTTGTGGTGCTCTCCTTGAATCAGCGCTGGCAGACGTGCAACTTGGTGTCCAGAGTCCTTTGCCAAAACCTTCTCCTCACCAGTACTTGACAGTTACTGACAAACCTTTGGACTTTTTTTGGCTTTTGGACTTTGTGGAGGAGATGACTCTGAAACCATTGCTGCATTTAATAACCTGGCTGTCTACAGGTGGTAGGAACACGGATTTGTGGGACATGCCAAGGGGCGTGTATCTATTTAAAAAAAAATAAATCCCAAACCAATTACTCCTTAA
Source organism: Merops nubicus (assembly GCF_000691845.1). Taxonomy (NCBI): domain Eukaryota; kingdom Metazoa; phylum Chordata; class Aves; order Coraciiformes; family Meropidae; genus Merops; species Merops nubicus. The sequence goes on along the minus strand of NW_008583753.1, from coordinate 1,457 downwards.
AAATACTTATTTTCTGTATGTCAAGATTAGCACGAAAGGATTTCTGTGCAGCTTCTGAAAAGACTTCTGCCACCCAGTTATTTCTTTGGTGAGGCTCTGCAGATACCATGGTATTACTAACAACAGGCTTCCTCTCCTGGGATGTAGTTCAGAAAATGTGATGCTGCTATTTGTTTATGCTGGTCTCTTTGTTTTTTTTTTTTTTTTTTCCACATTATTTCATCTGTGGAGTGGAAGCAGGCCACTTCATATGCCTCTGACTTCACTCCTGGACAGTATCTCCTTTGCTTACAGCAGCCAGCGGACTGTGTAGAGTCCTTGCTCTCATGTAAGCTGCTGGCAAACACTGCCAGTGCTGCTCATCCCGTCAGCCTTTCCAACATGTGGCTTCAGTCTGCTTTGTATTGTGGTTTTGTACTCAATTACATGGAGCTCCCCGCTGTCCCGAGGCAAGCAGCCAGTAGACGTCCTCCACTCCCTCTTGTGCTCACCAGGGATGCTTCATACCTTCCTTTCCTGCTCATCTTGGCCACCCTCTGGTTTTGTGTGCAGGAGCTGCTAGCTTCCTTGGTCCTCTGTGTTTCCAGTCCTTGGGATGAAGTCTGGATGCGTGCCCTTGGAGACCAGCGATCCCACCTGCTGCCCACGGACTCTGCTGCTGGTGGCAATGGTGTGATGTAGCCAAAAACTTGATTGAAAGGTTGGGGAATTTGTTGTTTTGCTTTGTTTTAGTGTGGTGAAATATGACTTTAGTTTGTTGTGGAATTTTTTTTTTTTTTAGGGTAGGACTTAACATCTGGTATTCATATACATTGGAAAAATGAATCCTTCCTCACCGCACCACCAACTCTTTCAGCTGTATAATGTCATCTTGAGTCTTTATGAAGATGCTGAGAGGCCTGGAGCATCTCTGTGAGGAGGAAAGGCTGACAGCCCTGGGATTGTTCAGCCTGGAGAAAACTGAGAGGGGATCTGATCAGTGCTGATCAATAGCTAAAGGGTGGGGGACAAGAGGCTGGGGCCAGGCTCTTGTCAGTGATGCCCGGTGACAGGAGGAGGGGCAGTGGGCACAAGCAGGAACCGAGGAGGTTCCATCTGAACATAAGGAAAAACTTCTTGCTGTGAGGGTGCCTGAGCCTGGAGCAGGCTGTCCAGAGAGGCTGTGGAGTCTGCTTCTCTGGAGAGATTCTAAACCTGCCTGGGTGTGACCCTGGGCACCCTGCTCTGGGTAACCCTCCTGGAGCAGGGGGGTTGAATGATATGATCAGAGGTCCCTTCCAGCCCCCCCTGCGCTGAGATTCTTTGACGTGAATTTATACGATCATTTTATTTCCGTCTGTTTTCGCTTTTGTTTTGCTGGTAAAGCCCCAAAGTCCCGCGAGGCGTTACACCGACCGCTGTAGGAACCGGCAGCCCCCCGGCCAGGCTGGCGCTCCGCTCCCTCCTCCGCCTCCTCC
>NW_008583752.1:0-13371 GCF_000691845.1 Merops nubicus | reverse complement strand
TTTTTTTTTTTTTTTTTAATGAAACAAAATAAGATGAGTAGCTTGGCACATGTGCACTGTGCACCTCACTTGTTTAAACTTTCTTTTGTTGCCAATTATCCAATACTGTGACCCTGCAAAGCATGAAAACCAGTGGCCATGCAGCTAAAAGCAGTGTACCCTCTGCTTAAGCCTCCTGCCCTGCCCATCACCCCTCCAACAGCCTGCGACCTCTTCCCTGGGCTGACTGCAGCTGGTTTCCCTGATCAACCCCAGGCATGTGCTTGCAAAAGTAGAGGTGGATGGAGCAGAGCTGCCTCAAACCTGCACTCTGCACCACCTGGGGAGAAGCTGGTTCTGGCCCAACACCTAAATAGCGATGTTAGCAGGGCCATGAAGCCCTGTACTCTCCTGCCATGCAAAGATGCTGTAAAAGCAGCAAGCCTTACAGCTCCTGGCTACTGTGGCACAGCTCAAAACAACACTGTCATTAAGAAAAGAGGTTTGCCCCAAGTTTATGCCAACTTCCCTCAGTGTACATCCAGGCACAAAGTCCCAAGGCAGGAGTCCAGCAATGGAAGAAGTCATGGCGCCAGAATGCTGCACAAAACCCCTCCCTTCCACCCCAGAAACCCACTGCCAGTTCGTGTTTGTACCACGCTCAGACCTCTCGGTGACAAGAGTGATGTACAGCTGTCCAGCAGTATTTATACCGTGGCGACCACTGCAGTATCTGGGGAGCGCGGTATAAATACAGCCGGAGCCACAGCCAGGGAAACCCAACGAGTGGGCGAGGAGGGCGACTGGCCAAAACAGCTGAGACACATGCTGATTCAGGGCATCTCCTTCAGCTGCCCTCAGCAGCAGGTTGCCACGGAGCGGAGACTGGGAAGGTTAAAAGAACCAATTTTTACTTTTTATCCCCCTTTAACAGCCCATTTCTCATTCTCTGCTGGAGCCCATGAGGTTCTTCATATGAGTATCTGAGCAGAGTACCTTTGCATTGTTACATAAAGTATAATACACATGTAATTATTTTTTTTCTACAGTGATGATTTGGCTCATGCCTGCCAGCCTTCAGCACTCAGCACATGAGGCTGGGGTTGTCATATTTCATCATTTAGGTCCAGCCTGCACAAAAGCACCACAGAGCTGCTCGCTTACTCCTACCCACCTCTGGTGTGATGAGGAGGAGAAAATGCAACAAAGAGATCAAGAGTAGGGACGAAGGACAAGAGGGGATACAGTCACCAGTTACAGTCAGGAGCAAAAGATAGACTTGACTTGAGGAAACAAAATCAATTTAATTTAAACAAAACCACCATTGATTCACCAACTGAATCCGAGTAGGACAGTGGTAAATACAACCAGACCTCAAACCCCTTAGGCCTTAAAATCCCACACGCCCCTTCCCAGGCTCAGCTGTGCTCCTGATTCTCTGTTCTATGTCCTCTCCCTCAGCAGCGCAGCGGGACAGGGAATGGGGGTTGTGGTCAGTCCCAGTCCATTCCATGTAGTTTCTGCTCTCCTTCCTCCTTTGGAGAAAACTCCTCATAGTCCTCCTCTGCTGTAATGTGGTGTCTCTCCCATGGGAGACAGTCCTCCACAGACTTCTTCAACTACTCTGGGTCCCTTCCGTGTGCTGCAGTCCTCCCACCAACTGATTGCTTCAGCATGGGCTTCCCTCAGAGTCATGGATATACTTGAGTGCCCTGCTTCAGTGTGTGGTCCTCCATGGACCACAAGTGGGATTCTGCCCCATCGTTAATCTCTAAGGGCTGCAAGGGCTCAGCTTGCCATCTCACCAGGGACTGAAGGGAAATGGCTGCTCTGACAGCTTCCCTCTCCTTCCTCACTGACCCTGGTATCCTAAAGGTTGTCTCTCTCACGTCCCACTCCTCTCCCAGACAAAGGAACTTGCCCAACAGGTTTTCCTCTCTTAAAGATGTTATTGCAGAAGTGCTGATTGGCTCAGTCTTGGCCAAAGAGGCAGGTCTGACTTGGAGCTGAAGGAGTTTCTCGAATATTCTGATGGGAGCCACACCAGTAGACCCTCCCCTACTACCAAAACTCCACCAGGCACAAACCAAACACATCATTCCTGTCTTACAGTTGGGTAAATCCATGCAAAAGGAAACTACTTTGCTCCAGCAGGCCTGTGGCTGTACCAGAAGCAGAGGAGTTGTTCATATTCTCACCCAAAAATACAGTCACAGGACTTTTAAGATGGCAGCTTGAAACGTTCCTGCTTAAATGCGAGGGAAATGTAAATGGTTGTTTAAGAAAAGCTCCTGGATGTGCATCTCTAAAACACATGTTTAGTTTCCTCTCAACATACATCAAAGGCAAGTATTTTCAGTTGACTGAACAGGACCTTTCAGGAGTGAAATCAGCGAGAATTTGAAATATGAGCGTTGCATGTTGACTTCCTTCTTCTCCAGAAATAAGTTACAATTCTCTATTCCCAAATGAAATCTTTGAAATAAAAAAAAAAAAAGCCAGGGAAGAATCCTTCACACAAACAGGGGATTTGCAGCTGGGTTTTGCAAACACATAGCTGGCTTAGGGGAGCTTCTCCCCATCTGGTTTAGCAAGACTCGAATACCCCTCCTTTCTAGAGAAGGAAGGGTACTTTGTCACCTCCTTCTGTTTTTTTTCCACTCAGGACACTGCGTTTTTTCAGAAGAAATGTGCAGCAGCCTATCTACTTGCTGTGATACCCAGAAGAAGAGTTTCTCTTCTGAGTCCACCACTCTGCAGGGAGCTGGACTTCTCAGCAGCACCCTAGCATGCAGACTAAGGACTCATCTACTCCTTTCTTTCACGCCTTCAGAGCCCCTTGCACGGCCAGAAAGGCTGAAGTAAACTGTTCTCTGTTGGGGAGTCTGAGATCAGATTTAGGAGCCCCTTTTTGCCTGCAGCAGTGGAAATGGAGGAGGGTATGGGACTGCACTTACAGTGCAAAACTTATCTATGGTTTACAGAAATATTACCGTTTGACTAATTTGGGCTATTTCTGCCCTTACAAAAGAAACGTCCAGCTTGAGTATTGCTGAAAACACTACAATTACTACTCATCTCCTTGCACAGCCATTCATTCAGAGGGTCGTGTGGGCACTACCTCACGTGAACAGCATTTTTCAAGCCGTGCCTCCTGGCCTGATTCACTTAGCAGCCTGGCTAAGGATCCTCTCTTCCTGCTAATTTGGCACTCCAAGCTCTTCAGCAGAAGATGACCAAGGTAGGCAAAACAAGCCTAGCCTTACATGAGGCCCTTGCTCCTCCATGCACCAACAGCAGGAGAGTTTTTGGGAAGAGCTTTCTGGCAGATACCTTCTTAACCCACTTCTCTGAGTAAGGTGCTGCAGCACCATCTTGCTTTGCCTCGGTTTGATCGCAATGCACAGAATATCTTTCTGCAATATCTCTTTCCTAGCCATCTTCTCACTATTTTTGCAGCAGGTTTCAAAGGCAACTTTCCCAGCAACTTCCCTGTAGATGTTCCTTCTTTGCAAGAAAAAGAATTTTGCTAAGAAATATCTGTTTATCAGATTCCTGAAGCCATGGGTTGTGATCATGAAAGATCTAATGCAGCCTGTACTTTCCTTGCAGTTTTACTTTTGTACACTCCTGTAGATAAGTATCTGCTCTGTGTTGGTCTGAAGGACCTGACAGTACCCAACTGTAACAGGAAAGTGCCAGCTCCTCCTGGATAAAATTTCTTCTTTCCTCCCCTGCTGCTGCTGCTACTCACCAGCAACATAAGTGTTTGTGCTTGGTCAGGCCTGCCATGGCTCTCTTTCAATATATTGCAATTCTAAACATTTCTAATGTTAAAGAAAAATGGAATTCAAGAACAGGACAGAAAAATGAAGTATTTTCTGGTGTCAGGCTGTGTCATTTGTAGGAGGATAGTTTGCAATCCCTGTACTTCAAAGGAAGCTTTCAGTACTTAACTATGCCCTGGTAGCACAGAGCAGGCAGTGAACCCTGCTCCCTACACTGCAAAGCAGCACAAAAATGTGAGCAGAACCTATCAGTTGTCACCCCAAAAAGCAGTTTTCACCTTGACTCCCAGGCAAGCAAAAGCTTGTTTTCCAAAGTGCTAACAGGGGCTGCTGCTGCCTAGGTTATTTCCCATAACTCTGATAGCAGACAAAGAAACAAAGTGACATTTTGCTTCTTGGCATCACTTGAAATGCCCCCACCTCCACCCCCGCGTCTGACTCCACAGTTTTTTTTCTGGAGATGCTGAGTGTGATCCTATTTGTGCGCTGGTGAGACATCTCCAAGGTATGCTGGATGTGCAGCTCTCCTTTGACGAACGTGATTCTCTGTTCGCCTGTTATTAAAATGGATTTTTATCACTTGCAATATATGCCACAGATTAAATGCTGTCCAGCTCCTCGGGGCTATACTTTTTGTTACATTCAGGCTGAATTTCTACAAAGTCTTTGTCTGCAGCTTTGCCAGGAACACTCTGACATGAGTTGCAACCAATACCGAAGTCAAAATGACTCTCACTGCCTGAAGCAGATAAACATTTTTCTCTATTCTGAGTGCTCTACATTGATTCTGTATTTTTTTATTCAGAGTGGGTTTATTCAGACTTTTCATTTTTATTTTTTATTTACAGAGCTTCAGTTTATTTCTGTCAGCCATGGGACTGCTATTAAACCTAAAACAACTACGAATTTCAGCAGCACTTCCTAAAGAACAGAGCTTGATTTTAGCAGTTTAGAAAGTGTTTCAAACTCATTAACACTTTCCACTGCCAGACCATTTCCTTTGCAGAAGCCAGTGATTGGCAGCCTTTCATTAGTGATGCAGAAAGGGATGTGCACCTGGGCTCTGCCCCCAGCCATGGTACAGATTGCTTGGCCTTTTTCTGGGTCTATCAGGTAAGACAGCACCACTTGGGGGGCAAAATGCTACAGGCCCTTCCTTGCAGCTCTAGAATGAGCCTCTTCGCTCCTGCTTATGTTTGTTGCCTACATTAGAGTGTGACTTATATCTGACTCTCAGGACTGTGAGGATGCCTCCCATGGGCACGTTCCTACAGAAATATAGCAGGGAAGTCTTTTGCTTAGTATATGAAGCTCTTATACCTTTTCTAGTAACTTACACATGTGCAATATATAACTTTTACACCAGATAGTAAAATGCTTTCTGTAGGTATAGTATATTTACTTGGATCAGCACTGGCTGAAGTCACAATCTATGATTTTTTAAGGCTGCAAAAAATTTTTATAGACAAGAAAAGTAGTTTAAGTGACTAAAACATTCCTGGATATAAGAGAGGGCTTTTTGCCTTTATGCACGATTACATTTCTCAATGGTTTATAGACCATAGGTTCTTGTTTTTATTCCACCTCTGGCAAAGAGACTCCCAGACTGTCAAATGGTTTCAAGGCAAGAAATAAGTTAATTACATTTTCATGTTCATAAAAATAATGATGTTGAGAGCTAGCACCTCATGAACATCTTGTTGCATACTTTGGATTCCCTAGGAGCCCACACATAACCAACTCCCCCTCCAAACTATGTCATGCACTGAATGTAAAAATTGGAGAAATGCCAAAAATAAAGATGGCCAACAAGAGGTCCCAAATTCTGAACCCAGGTATTACACCTTAGAGTCTGTCAGGACTAGGAAAGAAAGCACACTCATTGACTGAATATATGTGCAGATTGAATTTCTGTGTTCAAAGAGGAGATTTTTAACTTCCTGAAACCAAATCAGGCCCTAATAACAACACAACCCTTATGTTTCTAGGAGTATCCTCTGTTTCTTTACAGTATCAGGTCTGCATCTTGAATCTCAGTTTCCTTAATTCTTCCTCTTCAACGAGAAAAATCCTCACTGGCTTATTCTCGGGTCATACGCAAATTCTATCTTTGTTCAATTACAACTTATATTTCAGTCATTTATATTGCGGGATACAACTGCCTTTTAATTAGTTTCGCCTATCTGCAATGAAACTAGATCAGTGGCTATACTTGGAGCACATCCACAGTGTTGACAAGGTCTAAGCTATACCAACTTTGCAAGAGATAAACATGAGCAAACCCTGCTCTGCTCTAAGGTAATGTAACCAAAGGTGACGACCACCACTCTACAAACAACACACCATGCCGTATCCCTTCCCTGCAGAGCTAACTGTCTTCAGTTTAGGCAAGGAGGAAAACTTATTTTTTCCTGCAGAGTGAAACCAATACATTACAACTGTGTTTTGTTCAAAGCAGAGCTGGTCCACTACACCCAGGTCATGCTGGCAAGGACACAAAACCAAACTCCCCAGCCCTTTGCTACTTTACTTGTTTATGTCAATCAGTTTGGGGATTTTTAACATTTGAGTTATGTTTATCTGAACTGGTTTTCAAGGTCTAATTTTAACATGTGAAGCAGGGTGAGATTGCTGCTATGAAAGTCGCAATATAAATAAGAGGACTCGACGGGCTGACTGATACGTTGGCAGGGACCAGACATGTAGGTCACGTGGAAGCTCGGTGCAGCTGTTGTAGTCCATGGTACAATAAATAGCTATGGGGAAGCGGCGCAGTCACGCAGGACTTTTTTAATACAACCTACAGTGCTGCTTGGCTGAATGCACTTGCCCTGCAAAAAAAACGGGCAGTATTTGCAGTTAAAATCCAGAAAAACTACAGCCCTGGCAGCACAAGTGCTGCTGGTGCATTTCAAAGGCTCTGCAGGAGAACGTGGCAAGGTTACCTGCCTCCCCTGCCCTGTCCTCCTTCCACGCAGTCCTCCAAAGAAGACCCAAGCACAACTTTCCACTCAGCAAAACCAAGGGAGCACGTGCTCTTGCCTCTTAGAGCTGGGATAGAGCACTGTGCACAAGAACGTGTGCAACCTCTCCTCCTGCTGCAGGAGAGACCCACTGCAACCACCCAGTAATGGGCGTGCTGTGCGAGGGTCACGCCCAGCAGCCCTCGCAGATGGATGTCTCAGGTAAGACTAGGCTTCTGGAGAGGATCTCTATTTATAACCTGGACCCAAATAGGTGGCTGGTCTTGGGTGTTAATGTGACAAAGTATTGGTTTTTAGAGTCGCTGAAATACCTCAACATGCAATGGAAGATGAAACCGCTTCTGGCTTGCAAATGGCCATTCACACCACGTGCTGGTAAGAGAAGCAGCCACCAACACCGGCCATTTGCAGTGCATGGAACACAAATTAAACTGATCAGGGTCCACAAAATATTAACTATAAAGCTCCTACAGCCTTTCTAAGGTTAGGTTCTTAACTGTTTTAGAAAAAATTGTCCTGCCACTGGGCATATGTATCTTTAAATTAGCAACTGGCAATGAACGGAGCTTTTGACAAGGCTCTGGAAAATGCCAAGCATCTGTAATTCCAGCAAGATGCCTTCTAGGTTTCTATTACACAGATGTGAGCAGCATATTAACCCACATTTCCCCAGCAAGGAAAAGGCACTACAATTGCAACCATTGTCCTCAGAAACCAGTTTACATCCCCTTTTGAACCCAGATTCTCAGTATCCTGCTTATGAAGCAGCAGTGCCATAAAATGCAAAGCGATGCCACATTCAAATGTTTTCAGAGCTACTGACATAACATAATTTTATCTGAGTAAAATAATTTTTCTTCCTAGCTCCTTTCTACTCAACTCTCAGTGTTACTCAAAGTTTGTCCCTGTATCCATAAATAGTTGCATAAAGTGACAGGGCTATCAAGTTTGACAGTGCAAGGGTACATTTCACATGTTATTTGAACCTAGACTTTGAAGCTGCAAAAAGCCAAAGGTAAAAGGAGAAAAGACAAAAGAAAAGCAAAGAAAAAAAAATGAAAAAAGAAAATTAAGATAAAAAGAGAAAAGAAAAAAAAGACAAAAGAAAAAATAACGTGTCTAAATGAGTTGTAATAAGATCACACAAGAAACCAAGTTTCAGAAAACAGCAAGTAAAACTATATTCATTTTTTTTTTTTAGCCAGTTTCATTCTGTATTTTAAGACACTTTTACCAACGCCTAAAAATACATACTGAATCCCCATCAGTTTCTGTTGCAGACCAGCGGAGGTGGGTGTTTGGGTTAGTTGTGCCCTGGATGTGCCAGCAGTGTCTAGTTTAAGCACGTCAGACAGGCACCGTAACCCCAAGTGTGATCTGAACTGGTCAGGTGGGAGCCGCAGCAGACATGGAGCTGGGACCCTGGGCTCTGCTGCAGGACAGAGCTATGGGCTGGCTCCACAAGCAACTGGGAGAGGAGCAGGAATTCCTGGTGGGAGTCCAGGTGTGAGGATGTTCAGATAGTTGACCCTGATGCTGCCTCCTACCCCAGGTCACTACAGCACCGACCCATATTTGAGGAAGTCCAGAGAGCCTCCTTCTCTCTACATCTTTAATTAGCAGATAGTCACACTGCACAGACTTGCGAGCCAGGCAGGATGCCTCCTGGACAGAGACTTGACTGACAGCAGGTCACTTGGCTCAAAGCACCACAGTGGCCCACATGAAGAGCTGCCTGGCTCGACTCATGTTCCCTCACCCTGGCTTTTGACAACAAGACCCACTCTCCTCCACCCCAGGCATGCTGCCACTAACAGTCACTGAAACTCACATTTTTTCTTTTAAAGATAATTCCTAGAAGTTTGGGTTTATTTCCTGAGATTATCTTGGGATCTAGCTGGGGAGAAACAGCATTTGCAACACATACCATCTATTTAGAGAAAACTACTTTGCTTTAAAAGCCAAGGGAAATTTTAAAGAGACTTTGGCTATGTCTGAGGAGAGCTGAAAAACATGTTAAAGGCATAAAAGCACGTGTGCATTACACAGTGGATTGAGAAAGTTCCTAGAAAGCTTTCCTTGTAGAACTTAAACTGAGAACACGTAATCTTCACGTCACTATCTGCATTATTAAATCTGTGCAGACAGAACCACATGCAATAACACAGCTGTTCTAACTGGAGGCATTTAATCTCCCATTATCACCTCCAAATATATATCCTCCAGGTTATATACACAGCAAACAAGGACTAGAAAAATTTAAAAAGCAACAAGGGAAACTTCCTGTACTGATTTCCACGTCCTTGCTTAAGTTTACAAATCAGAAAAAAATCCTCCTGTACTTACCCCTAAAGGAGTAGCTGAACAAACAAGAGGAGAAAGAGTTACATGGTTAGAAATGTTAACTGTTTGGTCCCAAAAGTCAAAACTTTAAGAGTATGTGGAATGGTAGTTTTTTTATTAAGAGGAGAGTTAAGATACTTAAAAAGCTGAATTATCAAAAAATATATCTCTGGGCTCCCATACACAATCCTAATTGCATATGACACAGCTGTGCCCATCCTGCTTGGCAGGAAGCTCTACCAAGGCCTGGGAGGACATGGCTGTTGGGTCTCTTGCCATACCTAGGTGGGGTAGGTGGGGAAGGCTCCACCCCAATCTGGGGAATGAGCCTTCACAGCGACACAACTGCCATGATCTTCAAGTACAGAAGCACTGGCCAGCCCAAACTGTCAGAGAAAATGGAGGAGGAGCAACCCTTCCTTTTGCCCAACCTGTCTTCAAGCCCCTTTTCCCTAAGAACCCGGGTAATTTCACATCCCTTTTTTCACCTCCATTCTGTTTCCCATCTGAAGAAACTACAGACAATGTAGGGTTAGCTGGCACGTTTTGAACATGTGTTGACCATGGAAATTTGGAACACATTAAATAAACATGCCTTAGGCACATCAAAATTCACAAAAAAAATCTCTTATCACTATTCTGATATCCAGTTTATCAACTGTTTTTCAATTTTAAAATTGTGTTCAATAAACACTCCAGAACAATCTGTAACACATTCAGAAGGGAAGAGGCAAGGGTAACTGCAGAAGATGGCACTAGTGTGTACACTGCGTGTGAGCACAATGGAGGGATTTCTGTGGGTGCTTTTGTGGGGTTCACGGTACCCCATGGGATCATACCCAAACGTCACAGGGATTAGATGTCTTGGACCCTGCAAAATTGTCAGATGCAATTACCTTAAAAGGAATAAATGAGCTGACAGCTCTATGTTGTATAGACAATCTGTGCTTTGCAGGTGACCACTCTGCTTTTGGGGAGACTGACCTCTCCTGCTGACAGCAGAGTGAAGCTGTAGGAGCTGCTGAAGGCTCTCCAATGCAGCTGCCTTGCATTCACTGCTGCTCAGGGCAGTGATAAACTCCATCCTGCAACCCCAAACCCTACCCCACCACCCTAAACTCCATCCTGCATCCCAAAATCCACAATGAGCTATAGCTCTATCCCAGTCCAGCCCCCATCCCAATAGTGTTAACAACAGCTTTGTGATCTTTCTGTTCCTGTTTCCTTTGGATGAAACCACTCCCATTAGGTTTTGCTTGGCTCATTCACAGCTATCTATGATCTACTCAGATTATTAGAGGGTGAGATGAAATGGTAAAAGGAAAGAAATGAAAGTTTCAATTCTTTCCCACCAAGTTCTGTCAAGTAACTGGAGTTATTTAGTCAGACTTTTGCAGCAATCAGGTCTCTTTATTAGCTTTATTAGTCACACAGCTATCTAAGCCTAATTCTCCTTTATTACATTAGTATATCTTGAAACTCCAGTACAAAATTACACCCATCTGAAAACAAAACAAAACACCAAAACAAACAATTTTTAACTATTTTTAAGCAATTGCTCTACAAAAACTTGAAAACCTGGGAGAACTATCATGATCCTGGGACCTGACCACCTGCAGGACATGGGATACAACCTTGTCCTACGATCCACACAATTTCTGCCCTAACACAAGCATGTCATCTCCAAATGCATGGTCCTAAAAGAAAGCACCTGCTAGTCTGAGATCCCTGCAATGGAAAGTGTTTGTTGGAGTTCAAGTTCTGCTGGCAGTTACAGCATTCTGTAATAACTTAGCATGACAGAGAAGACAAGGGAGCATTACATATGCATTGATCATTATTTGCCTTCCCCTCCCCATTTTCATGGCCATAGTCTTCTTTCTGTTCATTCTCAACCTGAAGTTAAAACAACAGCGTTTGGGCTTTGGTGCTTTGGTTTCTTTCACGAGATGGCACTCAAGCAAGACTTCAAGAATTCTTTTTTTTTTTTTTTTTAATTAAATCACATTTTGGTTTATGATGACTGACAGATGTGAGGAGATGAGCAAAAACCCAAACTGTCCACGGATTTTCAAAAAGGCACCTTACTCCGCTGTTCCTGTCGGGGGTGGTTTGTGCTCAGCAGCGCTGCAGGCTGAGCAGCAAGCACTAGAGCACTGCTGCTATCTACAGGTCTGCTCTGCTCAGTGCTCGAACCCGACACGAACCCAAGTCCCGAGACAGGGATGCTCACGCTTGGGAAAGGGACCAAAACCCTGATGCTAAAGTATGTCAGCTTTTGGGAAATGCAAGCTGGCTATCTGTAGCCTTTCTGTCCTGTGGCTACTCTACACTAAAACCCCCAGATTATGCAGAGTTCATTAAAGGGAGGGCTGATCTCTGCTGTGCAAAAATACAAATTCTGCTTTTTTTTTTTTGCTCTGCAAACAAAGAGGAAATGTTGCACGTTCAGGTGCAAAGTAAGAGGAAGCATCTGGCCACAGAAGGGAACCCTCTCCCACTGCAGCACACTGGTGTACAAACCACGGTGGGGTACAGAAAGGCTGGAAACCACCTTTGAGCCTGCAATGCTGAGCTTTTAAGATTTGTGCTATAATTAGAATTCAATAAAATGTAGTTGTGGCTCTTCATGGTTTGGAATTTACTTAATTTTCTTTCTCTGCAATCCAGAAATTCCGACAACTGTTTTTGTGGCTCCTTCAAGAACACAGACAAACAAGATAGCCCAGAATGGGTTCAGCACTGCTGAAAACAAACACAGCAGCTTCCAGAACAGAACAATAATACATAAATCTTATCCAGCAAATACAACCAAACTGTGGAGATGTCAAAAGCACCTATTTAACCAAAGGTTGTGGGTGTCAAGATTAGGTTACCAAAGATGGTGGTATCAGATCACAATCTTTCAATTGGTGATAGAGGAAGTGGAAAACTCAGAAAGAGAAAAAAAAATCTTTTTTCCCCAAAGTAAATAATTAAATAGTGCGTTCCTAATAGGAAAAAATAACAAAACAAAACAGCTTATTTGTGAAATCTGTATCTACAACTGAATGTTTGGCTGCCAAGATGACCAGTTAAGTTCAGGAACAGAGCACCTTGCAGCCAGGGAAAGCAAAATCAGAATCTCAAACAGCAGAAAGCCCTGATCTGACATAGGGAAATTCTGTGAAGCTTTTCCCATTCAGGAGGCTAGAAAACCTCTTCCAAAACCTATTCCCCAAGACCATCTGGAAAAACAGATTTTTAATGAGCCTGTTCCAAATGACTCAGCTCCACACTGAGCATGCTGTTGATGCGACTGCTTGTGAGAAAAGTAGTAGCTGTTCCAGCATCTAGTTTTTCAAAGAAAAAAATATTATTTTCAGTACTAGTTACCTAGTGAAAACTTTGGGGTGTGTGATTGGAAAATAGCATTCCACCATCTATTTCTTTTTGACAAAAAGACAGGGCTGCAATGTCAAAAGAAGTTTAGTAAAGAACTTGCAGACCTATAATAATTACTGCCCACGAAGTATTGGGGAATACAAATATACAAACAACCCCTAGTATGCAGCAAATCATTTACACATTTGGAAGGGTAGGCACAGACTGTAAAACACTCAGATATTTCTCATCCATAGACCTTTGTCCTCTGATACCACCTCATTCCCTGTTTGGCAGTGTCTTTTCAGCAATCTTTTACATAACGCTCCTATACAGCTTCTGAGAGACAGCATGGTCTCTTTGAAGCCTGCACGGGGAGGGATAACCATCACCATAACAGCTACCAGCTTGTGAGGGTGCCCTGGCGAGGCAGCCCCCGGGCGGGCAGCCCCCTGCTTCCCAGGGGAGTCCTCCCCGGCGGCAGCACCGCACCCTGAGGAGAGCTGTGCTTGCAGGGGCAGGCTCCAAACCCCGGGGTATCGGGGGGCTGGGTGGGTACAGCATTTAGCACCTGGCAGAATAAATACACATTTCACCTTAATCCAGAAACCTCCACGGATTTCCTCACCGAGAATTTTGGCAGACGCAGAAGAGGTAAAGGGCATCCATCGCAAGAGAAAAATGAACGTACATGAAACAGTTCAGAATATGAACTTTTGGGATGTACAGATGAACTGGAAATATGAATTATTCTGGGAATAAAATATTTCCAGTGGGAGAGAAATTGTGCACACGGGGCATCGCTGACTACCCAGGGGGGAGGGTGTCTTGGCCACCCGTGCTGAGGGGCCGGGAGCTGGAGTGGCCCCGAAAATCCCCTGGGAGGGTTCGCTTCCTCACCCCGGGGCACCCTG